>NW_024543346.1:0-282172 GCF_018167655.1 Microtus oregoni
TGAGCACCCAGCACCCTGAGTACTGAGCACCCAGCACCCTGAGTACTGAGCACTCAGCACCCTGAGTACTGAGCACCCAGCACCCCGAGCACTGAGCACCCAGCACCCTGAGCACTGAGCACCCTGAGGACTGAGCACCCAGCATCCTGAGCACTGAGCACCCAGCACCCTGAGTACTGAGCACCGATCACCCTGAGCACTGAGCACCCAGCAACCTGAGCACTGAGCACCCAGGACCCTGAGTACTGAGCACCCAGTACCCCGAGCACTGAGCACCCAGCACCCTGAGCACTGAGCACCCAGCACCCCCGAGTACTGAGCACACAGCACTCTGAGTACTGAGCACCGAGCACCCCGAGCACTGAGCACACAGCACCCTGAATACTGCGCACCCCAGCACCCCAAACACTGAGCACCGAGCACCCTGAGAACTGAGCACCGAGCACCCTGAGTACTGAGCACCCAGCACCATGAGTACTGAGCACCGAGCACCCAGAGTACTGAGAAACCTCAGTACTGAGCACCCAGCACCCCGAGAATGAGCACCCAGCACCGTGAGTACTGAGCACCGAGCACCCTGAGCACTGAGCACCCAGCACCCTGAGTACTGAGCACCAAGCACCCTGAGTACTGAGCACCCAGCACCCTGAGTACTGAGCACCCAGCACCCTGAGTTCTGAGCACCCAGCACCCTGAGCACTGAGCACACTGAGTAATGAGCACCCAGCACCCTGAGCACTGAGGACCCAGCACCCTGAGTACTGAGCACCCAGCACCCTGAGTACTGAGCACTGAGCACTGAGCAGCCTGAGCACTGAGCACCCAGCACCCTGAGCACTGCGCACCCAGCATCCTGAGCACTGAGTACTGAGCACCCAGCCCCCTGAGCACTGAGCACCCCAGCACCCTGAGCACTGAGCACGCATCACCCTGAGTACTGAGCACCCAGCACCCCAAACACTGAGCACCGAGCACCCTGAGAACTATGCACCGAGCTCCCCGAGCACTGAGCACTCTGAGTACTGAGCACCCAGCACCGTGAGTACTGAGCACCGAGCTCCCCGAGCACTGAGCACCCTGAGTACTGAGCACCCAGCACCCCGATAACTGAGCACCTAGCACCCTGAGCACTGAGCACCCAGCACCCTGAGCACTGAGCACCCAGCACCCTGAGTACTGAGCACCCAGCACACTGAGTACTGAGCACCCAGCACCCTGAGTACTGAGCACTGAGCACCCCGAGTACTGAGCACCCAGCACCCCGAGCACTAAGCACCCAGCACCCTGAGTACTGAGCACAGAGCACCCTGAGTACTGAGCCCCCAGCACCCTGAGTACTGAGCACCCAGCACCCTGAGCACTGAGCACCCAGCACCCCGAGAAAGAGCACCCAGCACCCTGAGTACTGAGCACCCAGCACCCTGAGTACTGAGCACTAAGCACCCAGAGCACTGAGCCCCCAGCACCCCGAGCACGGAGGACCCAGGACCAAGAGCACTGAGTACTGAGCACCCAGCACCCTGAGTACTGTGCACCGAGCTCCCCGAGCACTGAGCACCCTGAGTACTGAGCACCCAGCACCCCGATCACTGAGTACCCAGCACCCTGAGCACTGAGCACCCAGCACCCTGAGCACTGAGCACCCAGCACCCTGAGTACTGAGCACCCAGCACGCTGAGTACTGAGCACCCAGCACCCCGAGCACTGAGCACCCAGCACCCTGAGTACTGAGCACCCAGCACCCTGAGTACTGAGCACCCAGCACCCTGAGTACTGAGCACCCAGCACCTCGAATACTGAGCACCCAGCACCCTGAGTACTGAGCACCCAGCAACCTGAGTACTGAGCACCCAGCACCCCGAGCACTGAGCACCCATCACCCTGAGTACTGAGCACCCAGCACCCTGAGCACTGAGCACCCTGAGGACTGAGCACCCAGCATCCTGAGCACTGAGCACCCAGCACCCTGAGTACTGAGCACCGATCACCCTGAGCACTGAGCACCCAGCAACCTGAGCACTGACCACCCAGGACCCTGAGTACTGAGCACCCAGTACCCCGAGCACTGAGCACCCAGCACCCTGAGCACTGAGCACCCAGCACCCCGAGTACTGAGCACACAGCACTCTGAGTACTGAGCACCGAGCACCCCGAGCACTGAGCACACAGCACCCTGAATACTGCGCACCCCAGCACCCCAAACACTGAGCACCGAGCACCCTGAGAACTGAGCACCGAGCACCCTGAGTACTGAGCACCCAGCACCATGAGTACTGAGCACCGAGCACCCAGAGTACTGAGAAACCTCAGTACTGAGCACCCAGGACCCCGAGAATGAGCACCCAGCACCGTGAGTACTGAGCACCGAGCACCCTGAGCACTGAGCACCCAGCACCCTGAGTACTGAGCACCAAGCACCCTGAGTACTGAGCACCCAGCACCCTGAGTACTGAGCACCCAGCACCCTGAGTTCTGAGCACCCAGCACCCTGAGCACTGAGCACACTGAGTAATGAGCACCCAGCACCCTGAGCACTGAGGACCCAGCACCCTGAGTACTGAGCACCCAGCACCCTGAGTACTGAGCACTGAGCACTGAGCACCCTGAGCACTGAGCACCCAGCACCCTGAGCACTGCGCACCCAGCATCCTGAGCACTGAGTACTGAGTACCCAGCACCCCGAGAAAGAGCACCCAGCACCCTGAGCACTGAGCACCCAGCATCCTGAGCACTGAGTACTGAGCACCCAGCACCCCAAACACTGAGCACTGAGCACCCTGAGAACTATGCACCGAGCTCCCCGAGCACTGAGCACTCTGAGTACTGAGCACCCAGCACCGTGAGTACTGAGCACCGAGCTCCCCTAGCACTGAGCACCCTGAGTACTGAGCACCCAGCACCCCGATAACTGAGCACCTAGCACCCTGAGCACTGAGCACCCAGCACCCTGAGCACTGAGCACCCAGCACCCTGAGTACTGAGCACCCAGCACACTGAGTACTGAGCACCCAGCACCCCGAGCACTGAGCACCCAGCACCCTGAGTACTGAGCACTGAGCACCCAGCACCCCGAGCACTGAGCACCCAGCACCCTGTGTACTGAGCACTGAGCACCCTGAGTACTAAGCACCCAGCACCCTGAGTACTGAGCACCCAGGACCCTGAGCAATGAGCACCGAGCACCCCGAGCACTGAGCACCCATCACCCTGAGCACTGAGTACTGAGCACTGAGCACCCAGAGCACTGAGCACCCAGCATCCTGAGCACTGAGTACTGAGCACCCAGCACCCTGAGTACTGAGCACCCAGCACCCTGAGCACTGAGCACAAAGCACGCTGAGTACTGAGCACTGAGCACCCTGAGTACTGAGCACCGAGGACCCTGAGCACTGAGCACCCAGCACGCTGAGTACTGAGCACTGAGCACCCTGAGTACTGAGCACCGAGCACCCCGAGCACTGAGCACCCAGCACCCTGAGTACTGAGCACCCAGCGCCCCAAACACTGAGCACCGAGCACCCTGAGAACTGAGCACCGAGCACCCTGAGTACTGAGCACCCAGCACCATGAGTACTGAGCACCGAGCACCCAGAGTACTGAGCAACCTGAGTACTGAGCACCCAGTACCCCGAGAATGAGCACCCAGCACCATGAGTACTGAGCACCGAGCACCCTGAGCACTGAGCACCCAGCACCCTGAGTACTGAGCACCAAGCACCCTGAGTACTGAGCACCCAGCACCCTGAGTACTGAGCACCCAGCACCCTGAGTTCTGAGCACCAAGCACCCTGAGCACTGAGCACACTGAGTACTGAGCACCCAGCACTCTGAGCACTGAGGACCCAGCACCCTGAGTACTGAGCACCCAGCACCCTGGGCACTGAGGACCCAGCACCCCGAGCACTGAGCACCCAGCACCCTGAGTACTGAGCACCCAGCACCCTGAGCACTGAGCACCGGGCACCCCGAGCACTGAGCACCCAGCACCCTGAGCGCTGAGCACCCAGCACCCTGAGCACTGAGCACGCATCACCCTGAGTACTGAGCACCCAGCACCCCAAACACTGAGCACCGAGCACCCTGAGAACGATGCACCGAGCTCCCCGAGCACTGAGCACTCTGAGTACTGAGCACCCAGCACCCCGATCACTGAGTACCCAGCACCCTGAGCACTGAGCACCCAGCACCCTGAGCACTGAGCACCCAGCACCCTGAGTACTGAGCACCCAGCACGCTGAGTACTGAGCACCCAGCACCCCGAGCACTGAGCACCCAGCACCCTGAGTACTGAGCACTGAGCACCCAGCACCCCGAGCACTGAGCACCCAGCACCCTGAGTACTGAGCACCCAGCACACTGAGTACTGAGCACCCAGCACCCTGAGTACTGAGCACTGAGCACCCCGAGTACTGAGCACCCAGCACCCCGAGCACTAAGCACCCAGCACCCTGAGTACTGAGAACAGATCACCCTGAGTACTGAGCACCCAGCACCCTGAGTACTGAGCCCCCAACACCCTGAGTACTGAGCACCCAGCACCCCGAGCACTGAGCACCAAGCACCCCGAGAATGAGCACCCAGCACCCTGAGTACTGAGAACCGAGCACCCTGAGTACTGAGCACAGAGCACCCTGAGTACTGAGCCCCCAGCACCCTGAGTACTGAGCACCCAGCACCCTGAGCACTGAGCACCCAGCACCCCGAGAATGAGCACCCAGCACCCTGAGTACTGAGCACCCAGCACCCTGAGTACTGAGCACTAAGCACCCAGAGCACTGAGCCCCCAGCACCCCGAGCACGGAGCACCCAGGACCAAGAGCACTGAGTACTGAGCACCCAGCACCCTGAGTACTGTGCACCGAGCTCCCCGAGCACTGAGCACCCTGAGTACTGAGCACCCAGCACCCCGATCACTGAGTACCCAGCACCCTGAGCACTGAGCACCCAGCACCCTGAGCACTGAGCACCCAGCACCCTGAGTACTGAGCACCCAGCACGCTGAGTACTGAGCACCCAGCACCCCGAGCACTGAGCACCCAGCACCCTGAGTACTGAGCACTGAGCACCCAGCACCCCGAGCACTGAGCACCCAGCACCCTGAGTACTGAGCACCCAGCACCCTGAGTACTGAGCACCCAGCACCCTGAGTACTGAGCACCCAGCACCTCGAATACTGAGCACCCAGCACCCTGAGTACTGAGCACCCAGCAACCTGAGCACTGAGCACCCAGCACCCCGAGCACTGAGCACCCATCCCCCTGAGTACTGAGCACCCAGCACCCTGAGCACTGAGCACCCTGAGGACTGAGCACCCAGCATCCTGAGCACTGAGCACCCAGCACCCTGAGTACTGAGCACCGATCACCCTGAGCACTGAGCACCCAGCAACCTGAGCACTGACCACCCAGGACCCTGAGTACTGAGCACCCAGTACCCCGAGCACTGAGCACCCAGCACCCTGAGCACTGAGCACCCAGCACCCCGAGTACTGAGCACACAGCACTCTGAGTACTGAGCACCGAGCACCCCGAGCACTGAGCACACAGCACCCTGAATACTGCGCACCCAGCACCCCAAACACTGAGCACCGAGCACCCTGAGAACTGAGCACCGAGCACCCTGAGTACTGAGCACCCAGCACCATGAGTACTGAGCACCGAGCACCCAGAGTACTGAGAAACCTCAGTACTGAGCACCCAGCACCCCGAGAATGAGCACCCAGCACCGTGAGTACTGAGCACCGAGCACCCTGAGCACTGAGCACCCAGCACCCTGAGTACTGAGCACCAAGCACCCTGAGTACTGAGCACCCAGCACCCTGAGTACTGAGCACCCAGCACCCTGAGTTCTGAGCACCCAGCACCATGAGCACTGAGCACACTGAGTAATGAGCACCCAGCACCCTGAGCACTGAGGACCCAGCACCCTGAGTACTGAGCACCCAGCACCCTGAGTACTGAGCAGCCAGCACCCCGAGCACGCAGCACCCAGCACCCTGAGCACTGAGGACCCAGCACCCTGAGTACTGAGCACCCAGCACCCTGAGCACTGAGCAGCCAGCACCCCGAGCACGGAGCACCCAGCACCCTGAGTACTGAGCACCCAACACCCAGAGTACTGAGCACCCAGCACCCTGAGCACTGAGCACCCAGCACCCCGAGTACTGAGCACCCAGCACCCTGAGCACTGAGCACCCAGCACCCTGAGTACTGAGCACCGATCACCATGAGCACTGAGCACCCAGCACCCTGAGTACTGAGCACCCAGCACCCTGAGTACTGAGCACCGATCACCATGAGCACTGAGCACCCAGCACCCTGAGTACTGAGCACCCAGCACCCTGAGCACTGAGCACCCAGCACCCTGAGCACTGGGCACCCAGCACCCTGAGTACGGAGCACCCAGCACCCTGAGTACTGAGTACCCAGCACCCTGAGCACTGAGCACCCAGCACCCTGAGTACTGAGCACCGAGCACCCTGAGTACTGAGCACCCAGCACACTTAGTACTGAGCACCCAGCACCCTGAGCACTGAGCACCCAGCACCCAGCACCCTGAGTACTGAGCACCCAGCACCACCCTCAGCACTGAGCACCCAGCACCCCGAGCACTGAGCACCCAGCACCCTGAGCACTGAGCACCAAGCACCCCGAGTACTGAGCACCCCAGCACCCCGAGTACTGAGCACCGAGCACCCGAGCACTGAGCACCCAGCACCCTGAGCACTGAGCACCCAGCATCCCGAGCACTGAGCACCCAGCACCCTGAGTACTGAGAACCGAGCACCCAGAGTACTGAGCACCAAGCACCCTGAGTACTGAGCCCCTAGCACCCTGAGAATGAGCACCCAGCACCGTGAGTACTGAGCACCCAGCACCCTGAGTACTGAGCACTAAGCACCCAGAGCACTGAGCACCCAGCACCCCGAGCACGGAGCACCCAGGACCCCGAGCACTGAGAACTGAGCACCCAGCACCCTGAGTACTGAGCACCGAGCTCCCCGAGCACTGAGCACCCTGAGTACTGAGCACCCAGCACCCCGATCACTGAGCACCCAGCACCCTGAGCACTGAGCACCCAGCACCCTGTGCACTGAGCACCCAGCACCCTGAGTACTGAGCACCCAGAACGCTGAGTACTGAGCACCCAGCACCCCGAGCACTGAGCACCCAGCACCCTGAGTACTGAGCACCGATCACCCTGAGCACGGAGCACCCAGGACCCCGAGCACTGAGCACCCAGCACCCTGAGTACAGAGCACCCAGCACCCCGAGTACTGAGCACCCAGCACCCTGAGCACTGAGCACCCACCACCCGGAGTACTGAGCGCCCTGAGTACTGCGCACCGATCACCCTGAGCACTGAGCACCCATCACCCTGAGTACTGAGCACCCAGCACACTGAGCACTGAGCAACCAGCACCCTGAGCACTGAGCACCCAGCACCCTGAGTACTGAGCACCCAGCACCCTGATTACTGAGTAACCAGCACCCTGAGCACTGATCACCCAGCACCCTGAGTACTGAGCACCGAGCACCCTGAGTACTGAGCACCCAGAACCCTTAGTACTGAGCACCCAGCACCCTGAGCACTGAGCACCCAGCACCCTGAGTACTGAGAACCCAGCACCACCCTCAGCACTGAGCACCCAGCACCCCGAGCACTGAGCACCCAGCACCCTGAGCACTGAGCACCCAGCACCCCGAGTACTGAGCACCCAGCACCCCGAATACTGAGCACCGAGCACCTCGAGCACTGAGCACCCAGCACCCTGAGTACTGAGCCCCCAGCACGCTGAGTACTGAGCACCCAGCACCCCGAGCACTGAGCACCAAGCACCCCGAGAATGAGCACCCAGCACCCTGAGTACTGAGAACCGAGCACCCTGAGTACTGAGCACCCAGCACCCTGAGTACTGAGCCCCTAGCACCCTGAGAATGAGCACCCAGCACCATGAGTACTGAGCACCCAGCACCCTGAGTACTGAGCACTAAGCACCCAGAGCACTGAGAACCCTGCACCCCGAGCACGGAGCACCCAGGACCCCGAGCACTGAGAACTGAGCACCCAGCACCCTGAGTACTGAGCACCGAGCTCCCCGAGCACTGAGCACCCTGAGTACTGAGCACCCAGCACCCCGATCACTGAGCACCCAGCACCCTGAGCACTGAGCACCCAGCACCCTGAGCACTGAGCACCCAGCACCCTGAGTACTGAGCACACAGCACGCTGAGTACTGAGCACCCAGCACCCCGAGCACTGAGCACCCAGCACCCTGAGTACTGAGCACTGAGCACCCAGCACCCCGAGCACTGAGCACCCAGCACCCTGTGTACTGAGCACTGAGCACCCTGAGTACTAAGCACCCAGCACCCTGAGTACGGAGCACCCAGGACCCTGAGCACGGAGTACCCCGAGCATTGAGCACCCAGCACCCTGAGCACTCA
Source organism: Microtus oregoni (assembly GCF_018167655.1). Classification (NCBI taxonomy): domain Eukaryota; kingdom Metazoa; phylum Chordata; class Mammalia; order Rodentia; family Cricetidae; genus Microtus; species Microtus oregoni. The sequence continues at coordinate 8,448 of NW_024543346.1, forward strand.
GCACCCAGCACCCCGAGCAATGAGCACCCAGCACCCTGAGCACTGAGCACCCAGCACCCTGAGCACGGAGCACCCCGAGGACTGAGCACCCAGCACCCTGAGCACTGAGCACCCAGCACCCTGAGCACTGAGCACCCAGCACCCTGAGCACTGAGCAGCCAACACCCCGAGCACGGAGCACCCAGCACCCTGAGTACTGAGCACCCAACACCCAGAGTACTGAGCACCCAGCACCCAGAGCACTGAGCACCCAGCACCCCGAGTACTGAGCACCCAGCACCCTGAGTACTGAGCACCCAGCACCCTGAGCACTGAGCACCCGGAGGACTGAACACCCAGCACCCTGAGCACTGAGCACCGATCACCCTGAGCACTGAGCACCCAGCACCCCGAGCACTGAGCACCCAGCACCCTGAGCACTGAGCACCCAGCACCCCGAGTACTGAGCACCCAGCACCCCGAGCACTGAGCACCCAGCACCCTGAGTACTGAGCACCGATCACCATGAGCACTGAGCACCCAGGACCCTGAGTACTGAGCACCCAGCACCCTGAGTACTGAGCACCGATCACCATGAGCACTGAGCACCCCGAGTACTGAGCACCCAGCACCCTGAGTACTGAGCACTCAGCACACTTAGTACTGAGCACCCAGCACCCTGAGCACTGAGCACCCAGCACCCTGAGTACTGAGCACCCAGCACCACCCTCAGCACTGAGCACCCAGCACCCCGAGCACTGAGCACCCAGCACACTGAGCACTGAGCACCCAGCACCCCGAGTACTGAGCACCCAGCACCTTGAGTACTGAGCACCAAGCACCCCGAGCACTAAGCACCCAGCACCCTGAGCACTTAACACCCAGCACCCTGAGCACTGAGCACCCAGCACCCTGAGCACTGAGCAGCCAGCACCCCGAGCACGGAGCACCCAGCACCCTGAGTACTGAGCACCCAACACCCAGAGTACTGAGCACCCAGCACCCTGAGCACTGAGCACCCAGCACCCCGAGTACTGAGCACCCAGCACCCTGAGTACTGAGCACCCAGCACCCTGAGCACTGAGCACCCGGAGGACTGAGCACCCAGCACCCTGAGCACTGAGCACCCAGCACCCCGAGCCCTGAGCACCCAGCACCCTGAGCACTGAGCACCCAGCACCCCGAGTACTGAGCACCCAGCACCCCGAGCACTGAGCACCCAGCACACTGAGTACTGAGCACCGATCACCATGAGCACTGAGCACCCAGCACCCTGAGTACTGAGCACCCAGCACCCTGAGTACTGAGCACCGATCACCATGAGCACTTAGCACCCAGCACCCTGAGTACTGAGCACCCAGCACCCTGAGCACTGAGCACCCAGCACCCTGAGCACTGGGCACCCAGCACCCTGAGTACGGAGCACCCAGCACCCTGAGTACTGAGTACCCAGCACCCTGAGCACTGAGCACCCAGCACCCTGAGTACTGAGCACCGAGCACCCTGAGTACTGAGCACCCAGCACACTTAGTACTGAGCACCCAGCACCCTGAGCACTGAGCACCCAGCACCCTGAGTACTGAGCACCCAGCACCACCCTCAGCACTGAGCACCCAGCACACCGAGCACTGAGCACCCAGCACCCTGAGCACTGAGCACCCAGCACCCCGAGTACTGAGCACCCAGCACCCCGAGTACTGAGCACCGAGCACCCCGAGCACTGAGCACCCAGCACCCTGAGCACTGAGCACCCAGCATCCCGAGCACTGAGCACCCAGCACCCTGAGTACTGAGAACCGAGCACCCAGAGTACTGAGCACCAAGCACCCTGAGTACTGAGCCCCTAGCACCCTGAGAATGAGCACCCAGCACCGTGAGTACTGAGCACCCAGCACCCTGAGTACTGAGCACTAAGCACCCAGAGCACTGAGCACCCAGCACCCCGAGCACGGAGCACCCAGGACCCCGAGCACTGAGAACTGAGCACCCAGCACCCTGAGTACTGAGCACCGAGCTCCCCGAGCACTGAGCACCCTGAGTACTGAGCACACAGCACCCCGATCACTGAGCACCCAGCACCCTGAGCACTGAGCACCCAGCACCCTGAGCACTGAGCACCCAGCGCCCTGATTACTGAGCACCCAGAACGCTGAGTACTGAGCACCCAGCACCCCGAGCACTGAGCACCCAGCACCCTGAGTACTGAGCACTGATCACCCTGAGCACTGAGCACCCAGGACCCCGAGCACTGAGCACCCAGCACCCTGAGTACAGAGCACCCAGCACCCCGAGTACTGAGCACCCAGCACCCTGAGCACTGAGCACCCAGCACCCTGAGTACTGAGCACCCTGAGTACTGAGCACCGATCACCCTGAGCACTGAGCACCCATCACCCTGAGTACTGAGCACCCAGCACCCTGAGCACTGAGCACCGAGCACCCTGAGCACTGATCACCCAGCACCCTGAGTACTGAGCACCGAGCACCCTGAGTACTGAGCACCCAGCACCCTTAGTACTGAGCACCCAGCACCCTGAGCACTGAGCACCCAGCACCCTGAGTACTGAGCACCCAGCACCACCCTCAGCACTGAGCACCCAGCACCCCGAGCACTGAGCACCCAGCACCCTGAGCACTGAGCACCCGGCACCCCGAGTACTGAGCACCCAGCACCCCGAGTACTGAGCACCGAGCACCTCGAGCACTGAGCACCCAGCACCCTGAGTACTGAGCCCCCAGCACGCTGAGTACTGAGCAACCAGCACCCCGAGAATGAGCACCCAGCACCCTGAGTACTGAGAACCGAGCACCCTGAGTACTGAGCACCCAGCACCCTGAGTACTGAGCCCCTAGCACCCTGAGAATGAGCACCCAGAACCATGAGTACTGAGCACCCAGCACCCTGAGTACAGAGCACTAAGCACCCAGAGCACTGAGAACCCAGCACCCCGAGCACGGAGCACCCAGTACCCCGAGCACTGAGAACTGAGCACCCAGCACCCTGAGTACTGAGCACCGAGCTCCCCGAGCACTGAGCACCCTGAGTACTGAGCACCCAGCACCCCGATCACTGAGCACCCAGCACCCTGAGCACTGAGCACCCAGCACCCTGAGCACTGAGCACCCAGCACCCTGAGTACTGAGCACACAGCACGCTGAGTACTGAGCACCCAGCACCCCGAGCACTGAGCACCCAGCACCCTGAGTACTGAGCACTGAGCACCCAGCACCCCGAGCACTGAGCACCCAGCACCCTGTGTACTGAGCACTGAGCACCCTGAGTACTAAGCACCCAGCACCCTGAGTACTGAGCACCCAGGACCCTGAGCACGGAGCACCCCGAGCACTGAGCACCCAGCACCCTGAGCACTCAGCACCCAGCACCCCGAGCACTGAGCACCCAGCACCCTGAGCACTGAGCACCCAGCACCCTGAGCACGGAGCACCCCGAGGACTGAGCACCCAGCACCCTGAGCACTGAGCACCCAGCACCCTGAGCACTGAGCACCCAGCACCCTGAGCACTGAGCAGCCAGCACCCCGAGCACGGAGCACCCAGCACCCTGAGTACTGAGCACCCAACACCCAGAGTACTGAGCACCCAGCACCCAGAGCACTGAGCACCCAGCACCCCGAGTACTGAGCACCCAGCACCCTGAGTACTGAGCACCCAGCACCCTGAGCACTGAGCACCCGGAGGACTGAACACCCAGCACCCTGAGCACTGAGCACCGATCACCCTGAGCACTGAGCACCCAGCACCCCGAGCACTGAGCACCCAGCACCCTGAGCACTGAGCACCCAGCACCCCGAGTACTGAGCACCCAGCACCCCGAGCACTGAGCACCCAGCACCCTGAGTACTGAGCACCGATCACCATGAGCACTGAGCACCCAGCACCCTGAGTACTGAGCACCCAGCACCCTGAGTACTGAGCACCGATCACCATGAGCACTGAGCACCCCGAGTACTGAGCACCCAGTACCCTGAGTACTGAGCACTCAGCACACTTAGTACTGAGCACCCAGCACCCTGAGTACTGAGCACCCAGCACCACCCTCAGCACTGAGCACCCAGCACCCCGAGCACTGAGCACCCAGCACCCTGAGCACTGAGCACCCAGCACCCCGAGTACTGAGCACCCAGCACCGCGAGTACTGAGCACCGAGCACCCCGAGCACTGAGCACCCAGCACCCTGAGCACTGTGCACCCAGCAGCCCGAGCACTGAGCACCCAGCACCCTGAGCACTGAGCACCCAGCACCCTGAGCACTGAGCACCCAGCACCCCGAGCACTGAGCACCCAGCACCCTGAGCACTGAGCACCCAGCACCCCGAGTACTGAGCACCCAGCACCCCGAGCACTGAGCACCCAGCACGCTGAGTACTGAGCACCCAGCACCCCGAGCACTGAGCACCCAGCACCCTGAGTACTGAGCACCGATCACCCTGAGCACTGAGCACCCAGGACCCCGAGCACTGAGAACCCAGCACCCTGAGTACAGAGCACCCAGCACCACCCTCAGCACTGAGCACCCAGCACCCTTAGTACTGAGCACCCAGCACCCTGAGCACTGAGCACCCAGCACCCTGAGTACTGAGCACCCAGCACCACCCTCAGCACTGAGCACCCAGCACCCCGAGCACTGAGCACCCAGCACCCTGAGCACTGAGCACCCAGCACCCCGAGTACTGAGCACCCAGCACCCCGAGTACTGAGCACCGAGCACCTCGAGCACTGAGCACCCAGCACCCTGAGTACTGAGCACCAAGCACCCTGAGTACTGAGCACTGAGCACCCCTAGTACTGAGCACCCAGCACCCCGAGCACTGAGCACCCAGCAACCTGAGTACTGAGAACAGATCACCCTGAGTACTGAGCACCCAGCACCCTGAGTACTGAGCACCCAGCACCCCGAGCACTGAGCACCCAACACCCCGAGAATGAGCACCCAGCACCCTGAGTACTGAGAACCGAGCACCCTGAGTACTGAGCACCCAGCACCTTGAGTACTGAGCCCCTAGCACCCTGAGAATGAGCACCCAGCACCATGAGTACTGAGCACCCAGCACCCTTAGTACTGAGCACTAAGCACCCAGAGCACTGAGAACCCAGCACCCCGAGCACGGAGCACCCAGCACCCTGAGCACTGAGCACCCAGCACCCTGAGCACTGAGCACCCAGCACCCTGAGTACTGAGCACCCAGCACGCTGAGTACTGAGCACCCAGCACCCCGAGCACTGAGCACCCAGCACCCTGTGTACTGAGCACTGAGCACCCTGAGTACTAAGCACCCAGCACCCTGAGTACTGAGCACCCGGGACCCTGAGCACTGAGCACCGAGCACCCCGAGCACTGAGCACCCAGCACCCTGAGCACTCAGCACCCAGCACCCCGAGCACTGAGCACCCAGGACCCTGAGCACTGAGCACCCAGCACCCTGAGCACGGAGCACCCCGAGGACTGAGCACCCAGCACCCTGAGCACTGAGCACCCAGCACCTTGAGTACTGAGCACCGAGCACCCCGAGCACTAAGCACCCAGCACCCTGAGTATTGAGCACCCAGCACCCTGAGCACTGAGCACAGAGCACCCTGAGCACTGAGCAGCCAGCACCCCGAGCACGGAGCACCCAGCACGCTGAGTACTGAGCACCCAACACCCAGAGTACTGAGCACCCAGCAACCTGAGCACTGAGCACCCAGCACCCCGAGTACTGAGCACCCAGCACCCTGAGTACTGAGCACCCAGCACCCTGAGCACTGAGCACCCGGAGGACTGAGCACCCAGCACCCTGAGCACTGAGCACCAAGCACCCTGAGTACTGAACACCCAGCACCCTGAGCACTGAGCACTGAGCACCCAGCACCCTGAGCACTGAGCACTGAGCACCCAGCACCCCGAGCACTGAGCACCCAGCACCCTGAGCACCCAGCACCCTGAGCACTGAGCACCCTGAGCACTGAGCACCCTGAGCACTGAGCACTGAGCACCCAGCACCCTGAGTACTGAGCACCCAACACTCTGAGCACTGAGCACCCAGCACGCTGAGTACTGAGCACCGATCACCCTGAGCACTGAGCACCTAGGACCCCGAGCACTTAGCACCCAGCACCCTGAGTACAGAGCACCCAGCACCCCGTGTACTGAGCACCCAGCACCCCGAGCACTGAGCACCCAGCACCCTGAGTACTGAGCACCGATCACCATGAGCACTGAGCACCCAGCACCCTGAGTACTGAGCACCCAGCAGCCTGAGCACTGAGCACCCAGCACCCTGAGCACTGAGCACCCAACACCCTGAGTACTGAGCACCCAGCACCCTGAGTACTGAGTACCCAGCACCCTGAGCACTGAGCACCCAGCACCCTGAGTATTGAGCACCGAGCACCCTGAGTACTGAGCACCCAGCACCCTTAGTACTGAGCACCCAGCACCCTGAGCACTGAGCACCCAGCACCCTGAGTACTGAGCACCCAGCACCACCCTCAGCACTGAGCACCCAGCACCCCGAGCACTGAGCACCCAGCACCCTGAGCACTGAGCACCCAGCACCCTGAGTACTGAGCACCCAGCACCCCGAGTACTGAGCACCGAGCACCTCGAGCACTGAGCACCCAGCACCCTGAGTACTGAGCACCCAGCACCCTGAGTACTGAGCACTGAGCACCCCGAGTACTGAGCACCCAGCACCCCGAGCACTGAGCAGCCACCAACCTGAGTACTGAGAACAGATCACCCTGAGTACTGAGCACCCAGCACCCTGAGTACTGAGCCCCCAGCACCCTGAGTACTGAGCACCCAGCACCCCGAGCACTGAGCACCCAGCACCCCGAGAATGAGCACCCAGCACCCTGAGTACTGAGAACCGAGCACCCTGAGTACTGAGCACCCAGGACCCTGAGTACTGAGCCCCTAGAACCCTGAGAATGAGCACGCAGCACCATGAATACTGAGCACCCAGCACCCTGAGTACTGAGCACTAAGCACCCAGAGCACTGAGAACCCAGCACCCCGAGCACGGAGCACCCCGGACCCCGAGCACTGAGAACTGAGCACCCAGCACCCTGAATACTGAGCACCGAGCTCCCCGAGCACTGAGCACCCTGAGTACTGAGCCCCCAGCACCCCGATAACTGAGCACCCAGCACCCTGAGCACTGAGCACCCAGCACCCTGAGCACTGAGCACCCAGCACCCTGAGTACTGAGCACCCAGCATGCTGAGTACTGAGCACCCAGCACCCCGAGCACTGAGCAACCAGCACCCTGAGTACTGAGCACTGAGCACCCAGCACCCTGAGCACTGAGCACCCAGCACCCTGTGTACTGAGCACTGATCACCCTGAGTACTAAGCACCCAGCACCCTGAGTACTGAGCACCCAGGACCCTGAGCACTGAGCACCGAGCACCCCGAGCACTGAGCACCCAGCACCCTGAGAACTCAGCACCCAGCACCCCGAGCACTGAGCACCCAGCACCCTGAGCACTGAGCACCCAGCACCCTGAGTACTGAGCACCCAGCACCCTGATTACTGAGTAACCAGCACCCTGAGCACTGATCACCCAGCACCCTGAGTACTGAGCACCGAGCACCGTGAGTACTGAGCACCCAGCACCCTTAGTACTGAGCACCCAGCACCCTGAGCACTGAGCACCCAGCACCCTGAGTACTGAGCACCCAGCACCACCCTCAGCACTGAGCACCCAGCACCCCGAGCACTGAGCACCCAGCACCCTGAGCACTGAGCACCCAGCACCCCGAGTACTGAGCACCCAGCACCCCGAGTACTGAGCACCGAGCACCTCGAGCACTGAGCACCCAGCACCCTGAGTACTGAGCCCCCAGCACGCTGAGTACTGAGCACCCAGCACCCCGAGCACTGAGCACCCAGCACCCCGAGAATGAGCACCCAGCACCCTGAGTACTGAGAACCGAGCACCCTGAGTACTGAGCACCCAGCACCCTGAGTACTGAGCCCCTAGCACCCTGAGAATGAGCACCCAGCACCATGAGTACTGAGCACCCAGCACCCTGAGTACAGAGCACTAAGCACCCAGAGCACTGAGAACCCAGCACCCCGAGCACGGAGCACCCAGGACCCCGAGCACTGAGAACTGAGCACCCAGCACCCTGAGTACTGAGCACCGAGCTCCCCGAGCACTGAGCACCCTGAGTACTGAGCACCCAGCACTCTGATCACTGAGCACCCAGCACCCTGAGCACTGAGCACCCAGCACCCTGAGCACTGAGCACCCAGCACCCTGAGTACTGAGCACACAGCACGCTGAGTACTGAGCACCCAGCACCCCGAGCACTGAGCACCCAGCACCCTGAGTACTGAGCACTGAGCACCCAGCACCCCGAGCACTGAGCACCCAGCACCCTGTGTACTGAGCACTGAGCACCCTGAGTACTAAGCACCCAGCACCCTGAGTACTGAGCACCCAGGACCCTGAGCACGGAGCACCCCGAGCACTGAGCACCCAGCACCCTGAGCACTCAGCACCCAGCACCCCGAGCACTGAGCACCCAGCACCCCGAGCACGGAGCACCCAGCACCCTGAGTACTGAGCACCCAACACCCAGAGTACTGAGCACCCAGCACCCAGAGCACTGAGCACCCAGCACCCCGAGTACTGAGCACCCAGCACCCTGAGTACTGAGCACCCAGCACCACCCTCAGCACTGAGCACCCAGCACCCCGAGCACTGAGCACCCAGCACCCTGAGCACTGAGCACCCAGCACCCCGAGTACTGAGCACCCAGCACCGCGAGTACTGAGCACCGAGCACCCCGAGCACTGAGCACCCAGCACCCTGAGCACTGTGCACCCAGCAGCCCGAGCACTGAGCACCCAGCACCCTGAGCACTGAGCACCCAGCACCCTGAGCACTGAGCACCCAGCACCCCGAGCACTGAGCACCCAGCACCCTGAGCACTGAGCACCCAGCACCCCGAGTACTGAGCACCCAGCACCGCGAGTACTGAGCACCGAGCACCCCGAGTACTGAGCACCCAGCACCGCGAGTACTGAGCACCGAGCACCCCGAGCACTGAGCACCCAGCACCCTGAGCACTGAGCACCCAGCACCCTGAGCACTGAGCACCCAGCACCCTGAGCACTGAGCACCCAGCACCCTGAGTACTGAGCACCCAGCACGCTGAGTACTGAGCACCCAGCACCCCGAGCACTGAGCACCCAGCACCCTGAGTACTGAGCACCGATCACCCTGAGCACTGAGCACCCAGGACCCCGAGCACTGAGAACCCAGCACCCTGAGTACAGAGCACCCAGCACCACCCTCAGCACTGAGCACCCAGCACCCTTAGTACTGAGCACCCAGCACCCTGAGCACTGAGCACCCAGCACCCTGAGTACTGAGCACCCAGCACCACCCTCAGCACTGAGCACCCAGCACCCCGAGCACTGAGCACCCAGCACCCTGAGCACTGAGCACCCAGCACCCCGAGTACTGAGCACCCAGCACCCCGAGTACTGAGCACCGAGCACCTCGAGCACTGAGCACCCAGCACCCTGAGTACTGAGCACCAAGCACCCTGAGTACTGAGCACTGAGCACCCCTAGTACTGAGCACCCAGCACCCCGAGCACTGAGCACCCAGCAACCTGAGTACTGAGAACAGATCACCCTGAGTACTGAGCACCCAGCACCCTGAGTACTGAGCACCCAGCACCCCGAGCACTGAGCACCCAACACCCCGAGAATGAGCACCCAGCACCCTGAGTACTGAGAACCGAGCACCCTGAGTACTGAGCACCCAGCACCTTGAGTACTGAGCCCCTAGCACCCTGAGAATGAGCACCCAGCACCATGAGTACTGAGCACCCAGCACCCTGAGTACTGAGCACTAAGCACCCAGAGCACTGAGAACCCAGCACCCCGAGCACGGAGCACCCAGCACCCTGAGCACTGAGCACCCAGCACCCTGAGCACTGAGCACCCAGCACCCTGAGTACTGAGCACCCAGCACGCTGAGTACTGAGCACCCAGCACCCCGAGCACTGAGCACCCAGCACCCTGTGTACTGAGCACTGAGCACCCTGAGTACTAAGCACCCAGCACCCTGAGTACTGAGCACCCGGGACCCTGAGCACTGAGCACCGAGCACCCCGAGCACTGAGCACCCAGCACCCTGAGCACTCAGCACCCAGCACCCCGAGCACTGAGCACCCAGGACCCTGAGCACTGAGCACCCAGCACCCTGAGCACGGAGCACCCCGAGGACTGAGCACCCAGCACCCTGAGCACTGAGCACCCAGCACCTTGAGTACTGAGCACCGAGCACCCCGAGCACTAAGCACCCAGCACCCTGAGTATTGAGCACCCAGCACCCTGAGCACTGAGCACAGAGCACCCTGAGCACTGAGCAGCCAGCACCCCGAGCACGGAGCACCCAGCACGCTGAGTACTGAGCACCCAACACCCAGAGTACTGAGCACCCAGCAACCTGAGCACTGAGCACCCAGCACCCCGAGTACTGAGCACCCAGCACCCTGAGTACTGAGCACCCAGCACCCTGAGCACTGAGCACCCGGAGGACTGAGCACCCAGCACCCTGAGCACTGAGCACCAAGCACCCTGAGTACTGAACACCCAGCACCCTGAGCACTGAGCACTGAGCACCCAGCACCCTGAGCACTGAGCACTGAGCACCCAGCACCCCGAGCACTGAGCACCCAGCACCCTGAGCACCCAGCACCCTGAGCACTGAGCACCCTGAGCACTGAGCACCCTGAGCACTGAGCACTGAGCACCCAGCACCCTGAGTACTGAGCACCCAACACTCTGAGCACTGAGCACCCAGCACGCTGAGTACTGAGCACCGATCACCCTGAGCACTGAGCACCTAGGACCCCGAGCACTTAGCACCCAGCACCCTGAGTACAGAGCACCCAGCACCCCGTGTACTGAGCACCCAGCACCCCGAGCACTGAGCACCCAGCACCCTGAGTACTGAGCACCGATCACCATGAGCACTGAGCACCCAGCACCCTGAGTACTGAGCACCCAGCAGCCTGAGCACTGAGCACCCAGCACCCTGAGCACTGAGCACCCAGCACCCTGAGTACTGAGCACCCAGCACCCTGAGTACTGAGTACCCAGCACCCTGAGCACTGAGCACCCAGCACCCTGAGTACTGAGCACCGAGCACCCTGAGTACTGAGCACCCAGCACCCTTAGTACTGAGCACCCAGCACCCTGAGCACTGAGCACCCAGCACCCTGAGTACTGAGCACCCAGCACCACCCTCAGCACTGAGCACCCAGCACCCCGAGCACTGAGCACCCAGCACCCTGAGCACTGAGCACCCAGCACCCTGAGTACTGAGCACCCAGCACCCCGAGTACTGAGCACCGAGCACCTCGAGCACTGAGCACCCAGCACCCTGAGTACTGAGCACCCAGCACCCTGAGTACTGAGCACTGAGCACCCCGAGTACTGAGCACCCAGCACCCCGAGCACTGAGCAGCCACCAACCTGAGTACTGAGAACAGATCACCCTGAGTACTGAGCACCCAGCACCCTGAGTACTGAGCCCCCAGCACCCTGAGTACTGAGCACCCAGCACCCCGAGCACTGAGCACCCAGCACCCCGAGAATGAGCACCCAGCACCCTGAGTACTGAGAACCGAGCACCCTGAGTACTGCGCACCCAGGACCCTGAGTACTGAGCCCCTAGAACCCTGAGAATGAGCACGCAGCACCATGAATACTGAGCACCCAGCACCCTGAGTACTGAGCACTAAGCACCCAGAGCACTGAGAACCCAGCACCCCGAGCACGGAGCACCCCGGACCCCGAGCACTGAGAACTGAGCACCCAGCACCCTGAATACTGAGCACCGAGCTCCCCGAGCACTGAGCACCCTGAGTACTGAGCCCCCAGCACCCCGATAACTGAGCACCCAGCACCCTGAGCACTGAGCACCCAGCACCCTGAGCACTGAGCACCCAGCACCCTGAGTACTGAGCACCCAGCATGCTGAGTACTGAGCACCCAGCACCCCGAGCACTGAGCAACCAGCACCCTGAGTACTGAGCACTGAGCACCCAGCACCCTGAGCACTGAGCACCCAGCACCCTGTGTACTGAGCACTGATCACCCTGAGTACTAAGCACCCAGCACCCTGAGTACTGAGCACCCAGGACCCTGAGCACTGAGCACCGAGCACCCCGAGCACTGAGCACCCAGCACCCTGAGAACTCAGCACCCAGCACCCCGAGCACTGAGCACCCAGCACCCTGAGCACTGAGCACCCAGCACCCTGAGTACTGAGCACCCAGCACCCTGATTACTGAGTAACCAGCACCCTGAGCACTGATCACCCAGCACCCTGAGTACTGAGCACCGAGCACCGTGAGTACTGAGCACCCAGCACCCTTAGTACTGAGCACCCAGCACCCTGAGCACTGAGCACCCAGCACCCTGAGTACTGAGCACCCTGCACCACCCTCAGCACTGAGCACCCAGCACCCCGAGCACTGAGCACCCAGCACCCTGAGCACTGAGCACCCAGCACCCCGAGTACTGAGCACCCAGCACCCCGAGTACTGAGCACCGAGCACCTCGAGCACTGAGCACCCAGCACCCTGAGTACTGAGCCCCCAGCACGCTGAGTACTGAGCACCCAGCACCCCGAGCACTGAGCACCCAGCACCCCGAGAATGAGCACCCAGCACCCTGAGTACTGAGAACCGAGCACCCTGAGTACTGAGCACCCAGCACCCTGAGTACTGAGCCCCTAGCACCCTGAGAATGAGCACCCAGCACCATGAGTACTGAGCACCCAGCACCCTGAGTACAGAGCACTAAGCACCCAGAGCACTGAGAACCCAGCACCCCGAGCACGGAGCACCCAGGACCCCGAGCACTGAGAACTGAGCACCCAGCACCCTGAGTACTGAGCACCGAGCTCCCCGAGCACTGAGCACCCTGAGTACTGAGCACCCAGCACTCTGATCACTGAGCACCCAGCACCCTGAGCACTGAGCACCCAGCACCCTGAGCACTGAGCACCCAGCACCCTGAGTACTGAGCACACAGCACGCTGAGTACTGAGCACCCAGCACCCCGAGCACTGAGCACCCAGCACCCTGAGTACTGAGCACTGAGCACCCAGCACCCCGAGCACTGAGCACCCAGCACCCTGTGTACTGAGCACTGAGCACCCTGAGTACTAAGCACCCAGCACCCTGAGTACTGAGCACCCAGGACCCTGAGCACGGAGCACCCCGAGCACTGAGCACCCAGCACCCTGAGCACTCAGCACCCAGCACCCCGAGCACTGAGCACCCAGCACCCCGAGCACGGAGCACCCAGCACCCTGAGTACTGAGCACCCAACACCCAGAGTACTGAGCACCCAGCACCCAGAGCACTGAGCACCCAGCACCCCGAGTACTGAGCACCCAGCACCCTGAGTACTGAGCACCCAGCACCCTGAGCACTGAGCACCCGGAGGACTGAACACCCAGCACCCTGAGCACTGAGCACCGATCACCCTGAGCACTGACCACCCAGCACCCCGAGCACTGAGCACCCAGCACCCTGAGCACTGAGCACCCAGCACCCTGAGTACTGAGCACCCAGCACCCCGAGGACTGAGCACCCAGCACCCTGAGCACGGAGCACCCCGAGGACTGAGCACCCAGCACCCTGAGCACTGAGCACCCAGCACCCTGAGCACTGAGCACCCAGCACCCTGAGCACTGAGCAGCCAGCACCCCGAGCACGGAGCACCCAGCACCCTGAGTACTGAGCACCCAACACCCAGAGTATTGAGCACCCAGCACCCAGAGCACTGAGCACCCAGCACCCCGAGTACTGAGCACCCAGCACCCTGAGTACTGAGCACCCAGCACACTGAGCACTGAGCACCCGGAGGACTGAACACCCAGCACCCTGATCACTGAGCACCGATCACCCTGAGCACTGAGCACCCAGCACCCCGAGCACTGAGCACCCAGCACCCTGAGCACTGAGCACCCAGCACCCCGAGTACTGAGCACCCAGCACCCCGAGCACTGAGCACCCAGCACAGTGAGTACTGAGTACCGATCACCATGAGCACTGAGCACCCAGCACCCTGAGTACTGAGCACCCAGCACCCTGAGTACTGAGCACCGATCACCATGAGCACTGAGCACCCCGAGTACTGAGCACCCAGCACCCTGAGTACTGAGCACTCAGCACACTTAGTACTGAGCACCCAGCACCCTGAGTACTGAGCACCCAGCACCACCCTCAGCACTGAGCACCCAGCACCCCGAGCACTGAGCACCCAGCACCCTGAGCACTGAGCACCCAGCACCCCGAGTACTGAGCACCCAGCACCGCGAGTACTGAGCACCGAGCACCCCGAGCACTGAGCACCCAGCACCCTGAGCACTGAGCACCCAGCACCCCGAGCACTGAGCACCCAGCACCCTGAGTACTGAGAACCGAGCACCCTGAGTACTGAGCACCAAGCACCCTGAGTACTGAGCCCCTAGCACCCTGAGAATGAGCACCCAGCACCATGAGTACTGAGCACCCAGCACCCTGAGTACTGAGCACTAAGCACCCAGAGCACTGAGCACCCAGCACCCCGAGCACGGAGCACCCAGGACCCCGAGCACTGAGAACTGAGCACCCAGCACCCTGAGTACTGAGCACCAAGCTCCCCGAGCACTGAGCACCCTGAGTACTGAGCACCCAGCACCCCGATCACTGAGCTCCCAGCACCCTGAGCACTGAGCACCCAGCACCCTGAGCACTGAGCACCCAGCACCCTGAGTACTGAGCACCCAGCACGCTGAGTACTGAGCACCCAGCACCCCGAGCACTGAGCACCCAGCACCCTGAGTACTGAGCACCGATCACCCTGAGCACTGAGCACCCAGGACCCCGAGCACTGAGAATCCAGCACCCTGAGTACAGAGCACCCAGCACCGCGAGTACTGAGCACCCAGCACCCTGAGCACTGAGCACCCAGCACGCTGAGTACTGAGCACCCTGAGTACTGAGCACCGATCACCCTGAGCACTGAGCACCCAGCACCCTGAGTACTGAGCACCCAGCACCCTGAGCACTGAGCACCCAGCACCCTGAGCACTGAGCACCCAGCACCCTGAGTACTGAGCACCCAGCACCCTGATTACTGAGTACCTAGCACCCTGAGAACTGAGCACCCAGCACCCTGAGTACTGAGCACCGAGCACCATGAGTACTGAGCACCCAGCACCCTTAGTACTGAGCACCCAGCACCCTGAGCACTGAGCACCCAGCACCCTGAGTACTGAGCACCCAGCACCACCCTCAGCACTGAGCACCCAGCACCCCGAGCACTGAGCACCCAGCACCCTGAGCACTGAGCACCCAGCACCCCGAGTACTGAGCACCCAGCACCCCGAGTACTGAGCACCGAGCACCTCGAGCACTGAGCACCCAGCACCCTGAGTACTGAGCACCCAGCACCCTGAGTACTGAGCACTGAGCACCCCTAGTACTGAGCACCCAGCACCCCGAGCACTGAGCACCCAGCAACCTGAGTACTGAGAACAGATCACCCTGAGTACTGAGCACCCAGCACCCTGAGTACTGAGCACCCAGCACCCTGAGTACTGAGCACCCAGCACCCCGAGCACTGAGCACCCACGACCCCGAGAATGAGCACCCAGCACCCTGAGTAATGAGAACCGAGCACCCTGAGTACTGAGCACCCAGCACCTTGAGTACTGAGCCCCTAGCACCCTGAGAATGAGCACCCAGCACCATGAGTACTGAGCACCCAGCACCCTGAGTACTGAGCACTAAGCACCCAGAGCACTGAGAACCCAGCACCCCGAGCACGGAGCACCCAGCACCCTGAGCACTGAGCACCCAGCACCCTGAGCACTGAGCACCCAGCACCCTGAGTACTGAGCACCCAGCACGCTGAGTACTGAGCACCCAGCACCCCGAGCACTGAGCACCCAGCACCCTGTGTACTGAGCACTGAGCACCCTGAGTACTAAGCACCCAGCACCCTGAGTACTGAGCACCCGGGACCCTGAGCACGGAGCACCGAGCACCCCGAGCACTGAGCACCCAGCACCCTGAGCACTCAGCACCCAGCACCCCGAGCACTGAGCACCCAGGACCCTGAGCACTGAGCACCCAGCACCCTGAGCACGGAGCACCCCGAGGACTGAGCACCCAGGACCCTGAGCACTGAGCACCCAGCACCTTGAGTACTGAGCACCGAGCACCCCGAGCACTAAGCACCCAGCACCCTGAGTACTGAGCACCCAGCAACCTGAGCACTGAGCACAGAGCACCCTGAGCACTGAGCAGCCAGCACCCCGAGCACGGAGCACCCAGCACGCTGAGTACTGAGCACCCAACACCCAGAGTACTGAGCACCCAGCACCCTGAGCACTGAGCACCCAGCACCCCGAGTACTGAGCACCCAGCACCCTGAGTACTGAGCACCCAGCACCCTGAGTACTGAGCACTCAGCACACTTAGTACTGAGCACCCAGCACCCTGAGTACTGAGCACCCAGCACCACCCTCAGCACTGAGCACCCAGCACCCCGAGCACTGAGCACCCAGCACCCTGAGCACTGAGCACCCAGCACCCCGAGTACTGAGCACCCAGCACCGCGAGTACTGAGCACCGAGCACCCCGAGCACTGAGCACCCAGCACCCTGAGCACTGAGCACCCAGCACCCCGAGCACTGAGCACCCAGCACCCTGAGTACTGAGAACCGAGCACCCTGAGTACTGAGCACCAAGCACCCTGAGTACTGAGCCCCTAGCACCCTGAGAATGAGCACCCAGCACCATGAGTACTGAGCACCCAGCACCCTGAGTACTGAGCACTAAGCACCCAGAGCACTGAGCACCCAGCACCCCGAGCACGGAGCACCCAGGACCCCGAGCACTGAGAACTGAGCACCCAGCACCCTGAGTACTGAGCACCAAGCTCCCCGAGCACTGAGCACCCTGAGTACTGAGCACCCAGCACCCCGATCACTGAGCTCCCAGCACCCTGAGCACTGAGCACCCAGCACCCTGAGCACTGAGCACCCAGCACCCTGAGTACTGAGCACCCAGCACGCTGAGTACTGAGCACCCAGCACCCCGAGCACTGAGCACCCAGCACCCTGAGTACTGAGCACCGATCACCCTGAGCACTGAGCACCCAGGACCCCGAGCACTGAGAATCCAGCACCCTGAGTACAGAGCACCCAGCACCGCGAGTACTGAGCACCCAGCACCCTGAGCACTGAGCACCCAGCACGCTGAGTACTGAGCACCCTGAGTACTGAGCACCGATCACCCTGAGCACTGAGCACCCAGCACCCTGAGTACTGAGCACCCAGCACCCTGAGCACTGAGCACCCAGCACCCTGAGCACTGAGCACCCAGCACCCTGAGTACTGAGCACCCAGCACCCTGATTACTGAGTACCTAGCACCCTGAGAACTGAGCACCCAGCACCCTGAGTACTGAGCACCGAGCACCATGAGTACTGAGCACCCAGCACCCTTAGTACTGAGCACCCAGCACCCTGAGCACTGAGCACCCAGCACCCTGAGTACTGAGCACCCAGCACCACCCTCAGCACTGAGCACCCAGCACCCCGAGCACTGAGCACCCAGCACCCTGAGCACTGAGCACCCAGCACCCCGAGTACTGAGCACCCAGCACCCCGAGTACTGAGCACCGAGCACCTCGAGCACTGAGCACCCAGCACCCTGAGTACTGAGCACCCAGCACCCTGAGTACTGAGCACTGAGCACCCCTAGTACTGAGCACCCAGCACCCCGAGCACTGAGCACCCAGCAACCTGAGTACTGAGAACAGATCACCCTGAGTACTGAGCACCCAGCACCCTGAGTACTGAGCACCCAGCACCCTGAGTACTGAGCACCCAGCACCCCGAGCACTGAGCACCCACGACCCCGAGAATGAGCACCCAGCACCCTGAGTAATGAGAACCGAGCACCCTGAGTACTGAGCACCCAGCACCTTGAGTACTGAGCCCCTAGCACCCTGAGAATGAGCACCCAGCACCATGAGTACTGAGCACCCAGCACCCTGAGTACTGAGCACTAAGCACCCAGAGCACTGAGAACCCAGCACCCCGAGCACGGAGCACCCAGCACCCTGAGCACTGAGCACCCAGCACCCTGAGCACTGAGCACCCAGCACCCTGAGTACTGAGCACCCAGCACGCTGAGTACTGAGCACCCAGCACCCCGAGCACTGAGCACCCAGCACCCTGTGTACTGAGCACTGAGCACCCTGAGTACTAAGCACCCAGCACCCTGAGTACTGAGCACCCGGGACCCTGAGCACGGAGCACCGAGCACCCTGAGCACTGAGCACCCAGCACCCTGAGCACTCAGCACCCAGCACCCCGAGCACTGAGCACCCAGGACCCTGAGCACTGAGCACCCAGCACCCTGAGCACGGAGCACCCCGAGGACTGAGCACCCAGGACCCTGAGCACTGAGCACCCAGCACCTTGAGTACTGAGCACCGAGCACCCCGAGCACTAAGCACCCAGCACCCTGAGTACTGAGCACCCAGCAACCTGAGCACTGAGCACAGAGCACCCTGAGCACTGAGCAGCCAGCACCCCGAGCACGGAGCACCCAGCACCCTGAGTACTGAGAACCGAGCACCCTGAGTACTGAGCACCAAGCACCCTGAGTACTGAGCCCCTAGCACCCTGAGAATGAGCACCCAGCACCATGAGTACTGAGCACCCAGCACCCTGAGTACTGAGCACTAAGCACCCAGAGCACTGAGCACCCAGCACCCCGAGCACGGAGCACCCAGGACCCCGAGCACTGAGAACTGAGCACCCAGCACCCTGAGTACTGAGCACCAAGCTCCCCGAGCACTGAGCACCCTGAGTACTGAGCACCCAGCACCCCGATCACTGAGCTCCCAGCACCCTGAGCACTGAGCACCCAGCACCCTGAGCACTGAGCACCCAGCACCCTGAGTACTGAGCACCCAGCACGCTGAGTACTGAGCACCCAGCACCCCGAGCACTGAGCACCCAGCACCCTGAGTACTGAGCACCGATCACCCTGAGCACTGAGCACCCAGGACCCCGAGCACTGAGAATCCAGCACCCTGAGTACAGAGCACCCAGCACCGCGAGTACTGAGCACCCAGCACCCTGAGCACTGAGCACCCAGCACGCTGAGTACTGAGCACCCTGAGTACTGAGCACCGATCACCCTGAGCACTGAGCACCCAGCACCCTGAGTACTGAGCACCCAGCACCCTGAGCACTGAGCACCCAGCACCCTGAGCACTGAGCACCCAGCACCCTGAGTACTGAGCACCCAGCACCCTGATTACTGAGTACCTAGCACCCTGAGAACTGAGCACCCAGCACCCTGAGTACTGAGCACCGAGCACCATGAGTACTGAGCACCCAGCACCCTTAGTACTGAGCACCCAGCACCCTGAGCACTGAGCACCCAGCACCCTGAGTACTGAGCACCCAGCACCACCCTCAGCACTGAGCACCCAGCACCCCGAGCACTGAGCACCCAGCACCCTGAGCACTGAGCACCCAGCACCCCGAGTACTGAGCACCCAGCACCCCGAGTACTGAGCACCGAGCACCTCGAGCACTGAGCACCCAGCACCCTGAGTACTGAGCACCCAGCACCCTGAGTACTGAGCACTGAGCACCCCTAGTACTGAGCACCCAGCACCCCGAGCACTGAGCACCCAGCAACCTGAGTACTGAGAACAGATCACCCTGAGTACTGAGCACCCAGCACCCTGAGTACTGAGCACCCAGCACCCTGAGTACTGAGCACCCAGCACCCCGAGCACTGAGCACCCACGACCCCGAGAATGAGCACCCAGCACCCTGAGTAATGAGAACCGAGCACCCTGAGTACTGAGCACCCAGCACCTTGAGTACTGAGCCCCTAGCACCCTGAGAATGAGCACCCAGCACCATGAGTACTGAGCACCCAGCACCCTGAGTACTGAGCACTAAGCACCCAGAGCACTGAGAACCCAGCACCCCGAGCACGGAGCACCCAGCACCCTGAGCACTGAGCACCCAGCACCCTGAGCACTGAGCACCCAGCACCCTGAGTACTGAGCACCCAGCACGCTGAGTACTGAGCACCCAGCACCCCGAGCACTGAGCACCCAGCACCCTGTGTACTGAGCACTGAGCACCCTGAGTACTAAGCACCCAGCACCCTGAGTACTGAGCACCCGGGACCCTGAGCACGGAGAACCGAGCACCCCGAGCACTGAGCACCCAGCACCCTGAGCACTCAGCACCCAGCACCCCGAGCACTGAGCACCCAGCACCCTGAGCACGGAGCACCCCGAGGACTGAGCACCCAGGACCCTGAGCACTGAGCACCAAGCACCTTGAGTACTGAGCACCGAGCACCCCGAGCACTAAGCACCCAGCACCCTGAGTACTGAGCACCCAGCAACCTGAGCACTGAGCACAGAGCACCCTGAGCACTGAGCAGCCAGCACCCCGAGCACGGAGCACCCAGCACGCTGAGTACTGAGCACCCAACACCCAGAGTACAGAGCACCCAGCACCCTGAGCACTGAGCACCCAGCACCCCGAGTACTGAGCACCCAGCACCCTGAGTACTGAGCACCCAGCACCCTGAGTACTGAGCACTCAGCACACTTAGTACTGAGCACCCAGCACCCTGAGTACTGAGCACCCAGCACCACCCTCAGCACTGAGCACCCAGCACCCCGAGCACTGAGCACCCAGCACCCTGAGCACTGAGCACCCAGCACCCCGAGTACTGAGCACCCAGCACCGCGAGTACTGAGCACCGAGCACCCCGAGCACTGAGCACCCAGCACCCTGAGCACTGAGCACCCAGCACCCCGAGCACTGAGCACCCAGCACCCTGAGTACTGAGAACCGAGCACCCTGAGTACTGAGCACCAAGCACCCTGAGTACTGAGCCCCTAGCACCCTGAGAATGAGCACCCAGCACCATGAGTACTGAGCACCCAGCACCCTGAGTACTGAGCACTAAGCACCCAGAGCACTGAGCACCCAGCACCCCGAGCACGGAGCACCCAGGACCCCGAGCACTGAGAACTGAGCACCCAGCACCCTGAGTACTGAGCACCAAGCTCCCCGAGCACTGAGCACCCTGAGTACTGAGCACCCAGCACCCCGATCACTGAGCTCCCAGCACCCTGAGCACTGAGCACCCAGCACCCTGAGCACTGAGCACCCAGCACCCTGAGTACTGAGCACCCAGCACGCTGAGTACTGAGCACCCAGCACCCCGAGCACTGAGCACCCAGCACCCTGAGTACTGAGCACCGATCACCCTGAGCACTGAGCACCCAGGACCCCGAGCACTGAGAATCCAGCACCCTGAGTACAGAGCACCCAGCACCGCGAGTACTGAGCACCCAGCACCCTGAGCACTGAGCACCCAGCACGCTGAGTACTGAGCACCCTGAGTACTGAGCACCGATCACCCTGAGCACTGAGCACCCAGCACCCTGAGTACTGAGCACCCAGCACCCTGAGCACTGAGCACCCAGCACCCTGAGCACTGAGCACCCAGCACCCTGAGTACTGAGCACCCAGCACCCTGATTACTGAGTAACTAGCACCCTGAGAACTGAGCACCCAGCACCCTGAGTACTGAGCACCGAGCACCATGAGTACTGAGCACCCAGCACCCTTAGTACTGAGCACCCAGCACCCTGAGCACTGAGCACCCAGCACCCTGAGTACTGAGCACCCAGCACCACCCTCAGCACTGAGCACCCAGCACCCCGAGCACTGAGCACCCAGCACCCTGAGCACTGAGCACCCAGCACCCCGAGTACTGAGCACCCAGCACCCCGAGTACTGAGCACCGAGCACCTCGAGCACTGAGCACCCAGCACCCTGAGTACTGAGCACCCAGCACCCTGAGTACTGAGCACTGAGCACCCCTAGTACTGAGCACCCAGCACCCCGAGCACTGAGCACCCAGCAACCTGAGTACTGAGAACAGATCACCCTGAGTACTGAGCACCCAGCACCCTGAGTACTGAGCACCCAGCACCCTGAGTACTGAGCACCCAGCACCCCGAGCACTGAGCACCCACGACCCCGAGAATGAGCACCCAGCACCCTGAGTAATGAGAACCGAGCACCCTGAGTACTGAGCACCCAGCACCTTGAGTACTGAGCCCCTAGCACCCTGAGAATGAGCACCCAGCACCATGAGTACTGAGCACCCAGCACCCTGAGTACTGAGCACTAAGCACCCAGAGCACTGAGAACCCAGCACCCCGAGCACGGAGCACCCAGCACCCTGAGCACTGAGCACCCAGCACCCTGAGCACTGAGCACCCAGCACCCTGAGTACTGAGCACCCAGCACGCTGAGTACTGAGCACCCAGCACCCCGAGCACTGAGCACCCAGCACCCTGTGTACTGAGCACTGAGCACCCTGAGTACTAAGCACCCAGCACCCTGAGTACTGAGCACCCGGGACCCTGAGCACGGAGCACCGAGCACCCCGAGCACTGAGCACCCAGCACCCTGAGCACTCAGCACCCAGCACCCCGAGCACTGAGCACCCAGGACCCTGAGCACTGAGCACCCAGCACCCTGAGCACGGAGCACCCCGAGGACTGAGCACCCAGGACCCTGAGCACTGAGCACCCAGCACCTTGAGTACTGAGCACCGAGCACCCCGAGCACTAAGCACCCAGCACCCTGAGTACTGAGCACCCAGCAACCTGAGCACTGAGCACAGAGCACCCTGAGCACTGAGCAGCCAGCACCCCGAGCACGGAGCACCCAGCACGCTGAGTACTGAGCACCCAACACCCAGAGTACTGAGCACCCAGCACCCTGAGCACTGAGCACCCAGCACCCCGAGTACTGAGCACCCAGCACCCTGAGTACTGAGCACCCAGCACCCTGAGCACTGAGCACCCGGAGGACTGAGCACCCAGCACCCTGAGCACTGAGCACCGATCACCCTGAGCACTGAGCACCCAGCACCCCGAGCACTGAGCACCCAGCACCCTGAGCACTGAGCACCCAGCACCCCGAGTACTGAACACCCAGCACCCTGAGTACTGAGCACCCAGCACCCTGAGCACTGAGCACCCGGAGGACTGAGCACCCAGCACCCTGAGCACTGAGCACCGATCACCCTGAGCACTGAGCACCCGGAGGACTGAGCACCCAGCACCCTGAGTACTGAGCACCCAGCACCCCGAGTACTTAGCACCCAGCACCCTGAGTACTGAGCACCCAGCACCCCGAGCACTGAGCACCCAGCACCCTGAGTACTGAGCACCCTGAGTACTGAGCACTGAGCACCGAGCACCCTGAGTACTGAGCACCCTGAGGACTGAGCACCCAGCACCCTGAGCACTGAGCACCCAGCACCCTGAGTACTGAGCACCCAGCACCCTGAGCACTGAGCACCAAGCACCCTGAGTACTGAACACCCAGCACCCTGAGCACTGAGCACTGAGCACCCAGCACCCTGAGCACTGAGCACTGAGCACCCAGCACCCCGAGCACTGAGCACCCAGCACCCTGAGCACCCAGCACACTGAGCACCCAGCACCCTGAGTACTGAGCACCCAACACTCTGAGCACTGAGCACCCAGCACGCTGAGTACTGAGCACCGATCACCCTGAGCACTGAGCACCTAGGACCCCGAGCACTGAGCACCCAGCACCCTGAGTACTGAGTACCCAGCACCCTGAGCACTGAGCACCCAGCACCCTGAGTACTGAGCACCGAGCACCCTGAGTACTGAGCACCCAGCACCCTTAGTACTGAGCACCCAGCACCCTGAGCACTGAGCACCCAGCACCCTGAGTACTGAGCACCCAGCACCACCCTCAGCACTGAGCACCCAGCACCCCGAGCACTGAGCACCCAGCACCCTGAGCACTGAGCACCCAGCATCCTGAGTACTGAGCACCCAGCACCCCGAGTACTGAGCACCCGGAGGACTGAGTACCCAGCACCCTGAGCACTGAGCACCCAGCACCCCGAGCACTGAGCACCCAGCACCCTGAGCACTGAGCACCCAGCACCCTGAGCACTGAGCACCCAGCACCCTGTGTACTGAGCACCCAGCACCCTGAGCACTGAGCACCCGGAGGACTGAGCACCCAGCACCCTGAGCACTGAGCACCGATCACCCTGAGCACTGAGCACCCAGCACCCCGAGCACTGAGCACCCAGCACCCTGAGCACTGAGCACCCAGCACCCCGAGTACTGAACACCCAGCACCCTGAGTACTGAGCACCCAGCAGCCTGAGCACTGAGCACCCGGAGGACTGAGCACCCAGCACCCTGAGCACTGAGCACCGATCACCCTGAGCACTGAGCACCCAGCACCCCGAGTACTGAGCACCCAGCACCCTGAGTACTGAGCACCCAGCACCCTGAGCACTGAGCACCCGGAGGACTGAGCACCCAGCACCCTGAGTACTGAGCACCCAGCACCCCGAGTACTGAGCACCCAGCACCCTGAGTACTGAGCACCCAGCACCCCGAGCACTGAGCACCCAGCACCCTGAGTACTGAGCACCCTGAGTACTGAGCACTGAGCACCGAGCACCCCGAGCACTGAGCACCCAGCACCCTGAGCACTCAGCACCCAGCACCCCGAGCACTGAGCACCCAGGACCCTGAGCACTGAGCACCCAGCACCCTGAGCACGGAGCACCCCGAGGACTGAGCACCCAGGACCCTGAGCACTGAGCACCCAGCACCTTGAGTACTGAGCACCGAGCACCCCGAGCACTAAGCACCCAGCACCCTGAGTACTGAGCACCCAGCAACCTGAGCACTGAGCACAGAGCACCCTGAGCACTGAGCAGCCAGCACCCCGAGCACGGAGCACCCAGCACGCTGAGTACTGAGCACCCAACACCCAGAGTACTGAGCACCCAGCACCCTGAGCACTGAGCACCCAGCACCCCGAGTACTGAGCACCCAGCACCCTGAGTACTGAGCACCCAGCACCCTGAGCACTGAGCACCCGGAGGACTGAGCACCCAGCACCCTGAGCACTGAGCACCGATCACCCTGAGCACTGAGCACCCAGCACCCCGAGCACTGAGCACCCAGCACCCTGAGCACTGAGCACCCAGCACCCCGAGTACTGAACACCCAGCACCCTGAGTACTGAGCACCCAGCACCCTGAGCACTGAGCACCCGGAGGACTGAGCACCCAGCACCCTGAGCACTGAGCACCGATCACCCTGAGCACTGAGCACCCGGAGGACTGAGCACCCAGCACCCTGAGTACTGAGCACCCAGCACCCCGAGTACTGAGCACCCAGCACCCTGAGTACTGAGCACCCAGCACCCCGAGCACTGAGCACCCAACACTCTGAGCACTGAGCACCCAGCACGCTGAGTACTGAGCACCGATCACCCTGAGCACTGAGCACCTAGGACCCCGAGCACTGAGCACCCAGCACCCTGAGTACAGAGCACCCAGCACCCCGTGTACTGAGCATCCAGCACCCCGAGCACTGAGCACCCAGCACCCTGAGTACTGAGCACCGATCACCATGAGCACTGAGCACCCAGCACCCTGAGTACTGAGCACCCAGCAGCCTGAGCACTGAGCACCCAGCACCCTGAGCACTGAGCACCCAGCACCCTGAGTACTGAGCACCCAGCACCCTGAGTACTGAGTACCCAGCACCCTGAGCACTGAGCACCCAGCACCCTGAGTACTGAGCACCGAGCACCCTGAGTACTGAGCACCCAGCACCCTTAGTACTGAGCACCCAGCACCCTGAGCACTGAGCACCCAGCACCCTGAGTACTGAGCACCCAGCACCACCCTCAGCACTGAGCACCCAGCACCCCGAGCACTGAGCACCCAGCACCCTGAGCACTGAGCACCCAGCACCCTGAGTACTGAGCACCCAGCACCCCGAGTACTGAGCACCCGGAGGACTGAGTACCCAGCACCCTGAGCACTGAGCACCCAGCACCCCGAGCACTGAGCACCCAGCACCCTGAGCACTGAGCACCCAGCACCCTGAGCACTGAGCACCCAGCACCCTGTGTACTGAGCGCCCAGCACCCTGAGCACTGAGCACCCGGAGGACTGAGCACCCAGCACCCTGAGCACTGAGCACCCAGCACCCCGAGTACTGAGCACCCAGCACCCCGAGTACTGAGCACCGAGCACCTCGAGCACTGAGCACCCAGCACCCTGAGTACTGAGCACCCAGCACCCTGAGTACTGAGCACTGAGCACCCCTAGTACTGAGCACCCAGCACCCCGAGCACTGAGCACCCAGCAACCTGAGTACTGAGAACAGATCACCCTGAGTACTGAGCACCCAGCACCCTGAGTACTGAGCACCCAGCACCCTGAGTACTGAGCACCCAGCACCCCGAGCACTGAGCACCCACGACCCCGAGAATGAGCACCCAGCACCCTGAGTAATGAGAACCGAGCACCCTGAGTACTGAGCACCCAGCACCTTGAGTACTGAGCCCCTAGCACCCTGAGAATGAGCACCCAGCACCATGAGTACTGAGCACCCAGCACCCTGAGTACTGAGCACTAAGCACCCAGAGCACTGAGAACCCAGCACCCCGAGCACGGAGCACCCAGCACCCTGAGCACTGAGCACCCAGCACCCTGAGCACTGAGCACCCAGCACCCTGAGTACTGAGCACCCAGCACGCTGAGTACTGAGCACCCAGCACCCCGAGCACTGAGCACCCAGCACCCTGTGTACTGAGCACTGAGCACCCTGAGTACTAAGCACCCAGCACCCTGAGTACTGAGCACCCGGGACCCTGAGCACGGAGAACCGAGCACCCCGAGCACTGAGCACCCAGCACCCTGAGCACTCAGCACCCAGCACCCCGAGCACTGAGCAGCCAGGACCCTGAGCACTGAGCACCCAGCACCCTGAGCACGGAGCACCCCGAGGACTGAGCACCCAGGACCCTGAGCACTGAGCACCCAGCACCTTGAGTACTGAGCACCGAGCACCCCGAGCACTAAGCACCCAGCACCCTGAGTACTGAGCACCCAGCAACCTGAGCACTGAGCACAGAGCACCCTGAGCACTGAGCAGCCAGCACCCCGAGCACGGAGCACCCAGCACGCTGAGTACTGAGCACCCAACACCCAGAGTACTGAGCACCCAGCACCCTGAGCACTGAGCACCCAGCACCCCGAGTACTGAGCACCCAGCACCCTGAGTACTGAGCACCCAGCACCCTGAGCACTGAGCACCCGGAGGACTGAGCACCCAGCACCCTGAGCACTGAGCACCGATCACCCTGAGCACTGAGCACCCAGCACCCCGAGCACTGAGCACCCAGCACCCTGAGCACTGAGCACCCAGCACCCCGAGTACTGAACACCCAGCACCCTGAGTACTGAGCACCCAGCACCCTGAGCACTGAGCACCCGGAGGACTGAGCACCCAGCACCCTGAGCACTGAGCACCGATCACCCTGAGCACTGAGCACCCGGAGGACTGAGCACCCAGCACCCTGAGTACTGAGCACCCAGCACCCCGAGTACTGAGCACCCAGCACCCTGAGTACTGAGCACCCAGCACCCCGAGCACTGAGCACCCAGCACCCTGAGTACTGAGCACCCTGAGTACTGAGCACTGAGCACCGAGCACCCTGAGTACTGAGCACCCTGAGGACTGAGCACCCAGCACCCTGAGCACTGAGCACCCAGCACCCTGAGTACTGAGCACAGATCACCCTGATCACTGAGCACCCAGCACCCCGAGCACTGAGCACCCAGCACCCTGAGTACTGAGCACCCAGCACCCTGAGCACTGAGCACCAAGCACCCTGAGTACTGAACACCCAGCACCCTGAGCACTGAGCACTGAGCACCCAGCACCCTGAGCACTGAGCACTGAGCACCCAGCACCCCGAGCACTGAGCACCCAGCACCCTGAGCACCCAGCACACTGAGCACCCAGCACCCTGAGTACTGAGCACCCAACACTCTGAGCACTGAGCACCCAGCACGCTGAGTACTGAGCACCGATCACCCTGAGCACTGAGCACCTAGGACCCCGAGCACTGAGCACCCAGCACCCTGAGTACTGAGTACCCAGCACCCTGAGCACTGAGCACCCAGCACCCTGAGTACTGAGCACCGAGCACCCTGAGTACTGAGCACCCAGCACCCTTAGTACTGAGCACCCAGCACCCTGAGCACTGAGCACCCAGCACCCTGAGTACTGAGCACCCAGCACCACCCTCAGCACTGAGCACCCAGCACCCCGAGCACTGAGCACCCAGCACCCTGAGCACTGAGCACCCAGCATCCTGAGTACTGAGCACCCAGCACCCCGAGTACTGAGCACCCGGAGGACTGAGTACCCAGCACCCTGAGCACTGAGCACCCAGCACCCCGAGCACTGAGCACCCAGCACCCTGAGCACTGAGCACCCAGCACCCTGAGCACTGAGCACCCAGCACCCTGTGTACTGAGCACCCAGCACCCTGAGCACTGAGCACCCGGAGGACTGAGCACCCAGCACCCTGAGCACTGAGCACCGATCACCCTGAGCACTGAGCACCCAGCACCCCGAGCACTGAGCACCCAGCACCCTGAGCACTGAGCACCCAGCACCCCGAGTACTGAACACCCAGCACCCTGAGTACTGAGCACCCAGCAGCCTGAGCACTGAGCACCCGGAGGACTGAGCACCCAGCACCCTGAGCACTGAGCACCGATCACCCTGAGCACTGAGCACCCAGCACCCCGAGTACTGAGCACCCAGCACCCTGAGTACTGAGCACCCAGCACCCTGAGCACTGAGCACCCGGAGGACTGAGCACCCAGCACCCTGAGTACTGAGCACCCAGCACCCCGAGTACTGAGCACCCAGCACCCTGAGTACTGAGCACCCAGCACCCCGAGCACTGAGCACCCAGCACCCTGAGTACTGAGCACCCTGAGTACTGAGCACTGAGCACCGAGCACCCCGAGCACTGAGCACCCAGCACCCTGAGCACTCAGCACCCAGCACCCCGAGCACTGAGCACCCAGGACCCTGAGCACTGAGCACCCAGCACCCTGAGCACGGAGCACCCCGAGGACTGAGCACCCAGGACCCTGAGCACTGAGCACCCAGCACCTTGAGTACTGAGCACCGAGCACCCCGAGCACTAAGCACCCAGCACCCTGAGTACTGAGCACCCAGCAACCTGAGCACTGAGCACAGAGCACCCTGAGCACTGAGCAGCCAGCACCCCGAGCACGGAGCACCCAGCACGCTGAGTACTGAGCACCCAACACCCAGAGTACTGAGCACCAAGCACCCTGAGCACTGAGCACCCAGCACCCCGAGTACTGAGCACCCAGCACCCTGAGTACTGAGCACCCAGCACCCTGAGCACTGAGCACCCGGAGGACTGAGCACCCAGCACCCTGAGCACTGAGCACCGATCACCCTGAGCACTGAGCACCCAGCACCCCGAGCACTGAGCACCCAGCACCCTGAGCACTGAGCACCCAGCACCCTGAGTACTGAACACCCAGCACCCTGAGTACTGAGCACCCAGCACCCTGAGCACTGAGCACCCGGAGGACTGAGCACCCAGCACCCTGAGCACTGAGCACCGATCACCCTGAGCACTGAGCACCCGGAGGACTGAGCACCCAGCACCCTGAGTACTGAGCACCCAGCACCCCGAGTACTGAGCACCCAGCACCCTGAGTACTGAGCACCCAGCACCCCGAGCACTGAGCACCCAACACTCTGAGCACTGAGCACCCAGCACGCTGAGTACTGAGCACCGATCACCCTGAGCACTGAGCACCTAGGACCCCGAGCACTGAGCACCCAGCACCCTGAGTACAGAGCACCCAGCACCCCGTGTACTGAGCACCCAGCACCCCGAGCACTGAGCACCCAGCACCCTGAGTACTGAGCACCGATCACCATGAGCACTGAGCACCCAGCACCCTGAGTACTGAGCACCCAGCAGCCTGAGCACTGAGCACCCAGCACCCTGAGCACTGAGCACCCAGCACCCTGAGTACTGAGCACCCAGCACCCTGAGTACTGAGTACCCAGCACCCTGAGCACTGAGCACCCAGCACCCTGAGTACTGAGCACCGAGCACCCTGAGTACTGAGCACCCAGCACCCTTAGTACTGAGCACCCAGCACCCTGAGCACTGAGCACCCAGCACCCTGAGTACTGAGCACCCAGCACCACCCTCAGCACTGAGCACCCAGCACCCCGAGCACTGAGCACCCAGCACCCTGAGCACTGAGCACCCAGCACCCTGAGTACTGAGCACCCAGCACCCCGAGTACTGAGCACCCGGAGGACTGAGTACCCAGCACCCTGAGCACTGAGCACCCAGCACCCCGAGCACTGAGCACCCAGCACCCTGAGCACTGAGCACCCAGCACCCTGAGCACTGAGCACCCAGCACCCTGTGTACTGAGCGCCCAGCACCCTGAGCACTGAGCACCCGGAGGACTGAGCACCCAGCACCCTGAGCACTGAGCACCGATCACCCTGAGCACTGAGCACCCAGCACCCCGAGCACTGAGCACCCAGCACCCTGAGCACTGAGCACCCAGCACCCCGAGTACTGAACACCCAGCACCCTGAGTACTGAGCACCCAGCAGCCTGAGCACTGAGCACCCGGAGGACTGAGCACCCAGCACCCTGAGCACTGAGCACCGATCACCCTGAGCACTGAGCACCCAGCACCCCGAGTACTGAGCACCCAGCACCCTGAGTACTGAGCACCCAGCACCCTGAGCACTGAGCACCCGGAGGACTGAGCACCCAGCACCCTGAGTACTGAGCACCCAGCACCCCGAGTACTGAGCACCCAGCACCCTGAGTACTGAGCACCCAGCACCCCGAGCACTGAGCACCCAGCACCCTGAGTACTGAGCACCCTGAGTACTGAGCACTGAGCACCGAGCACCCTGAGTACTGAGCACCCTGAGGACTGAGCACCCAGCACCCTGAGCACTGAGCACCCAGCACCCTGAGTACTGAGCACAGATCACCCTGATCACTGAGCACCCAGCACCCCGAGCACTGAGCACCCAGCACCCTGAGTACTGAGCACCCTGCACCCTGAGTACAGAGCACCCAGCACCCCGTGTACTGAGCACCCAGCACCCCGAGCACTGAGCACCCAGCACCCTGAGTACTGAGCACCGATCACCATGAGCACTGAGCACCCAGCACCCTGAGTACTGAGCACCCAGCAGCCTGAGCACTGAGCACCCAGCACCCTTAGTACTGAGCACCCAGCACCCTGAGCACTGAGCACCCAGCACCCTGAGTACTGAGCACCCAGCACCACCCTCAGCACTGAGCACCCAGCACCCCGAGCACTGAGCACCCAGCACCCTGAGCACTGAGCACCCAGCACCATGAGTACTGAGCACCCAGCACCCCGAGTACTGAGCACCGAGCACCTCGAGCACTGAGCACCCAGCACCCTGAGTACTGAGCACCCAGCACCCTGAGTACTGAGCACTGAGCACCCCGAGTACTGAGCACCCAGCACCCGGAGCACTGAGCAGCCACCAACCTGAGTACTGAGAACAGATCACCCTGAGTACTGAGCACCCAGCACCCTGAGTACTGAGCCCCCAGCACCCTGAGTACTGAGCACCCAGCACCCCGAGCACTGAGCATCCAGCACCCCGAGAATGAGCACCCAGCACCCTGAGTACTGAGAACCGAGCACCCTGAGTACTGAGCACCCAGCACCCTGAGTACTGAGCCCCTAGAACCCTGAGAATGAGCACGCAGCACCATGAATACTGAGCACCCAGCACCCTGAGTACTGAGCACTAAGCACCCAGAGCACTGAGAACCCAGCACCCCGAGCACGGAGCACCCAGGACCCCGAGCACTGAGAACTGAGCACCCAGCACCCTGAGTACTGAGCACCGAGCTCCCCGAGCACTGAGCACCCTGAGTACTGAGCACCCAGCACCCCGATCACTGAGCACCCAGCACCCTGAGCACGGAGCACCCCGAGGACTGAGCTCCCAGCACCCTGAGCACTGAGCACACAGCACCCTGAGTACTGAGCACCCAACACCCAGAGTACTGAGCACCCAGCACCCAGAGCACTGAGCACCCAGCACCCCGAGTACTGAGCACCCAGCACCCTGAGTACTGAGCACCCAGCACCCTGAGCACTGAGCACCCGGAGGACTGAACACCCAGCACCCTGAGCACTGAGCACCGATCACCCTGAGCACTGAGCACCCAGCACCCCGAGCACTGAGCACCCAGCACCCTGAGCACTGAGCACCCAGCACCCCGAGTACTGAGCACCCAGCACCCCGAGCACTGAGCACCCATCACCCTGAGTACTGAGCACCGATCACCATGAGCACTGAGCACCCAGCACCCTGAGTACTGAGCACCCAGCACCCTGAGTACTGAGCACCGATCACCATGAGCACTGAGCACCCCGAGTACTGAGCACCCAGCACCCTGTGTACTGAGCACTCAGCACACTTAGTACTGAGCACCCAGCACCCTGAGTACTGAGCACCCAGCACCACCCTCAGCACTGAGCACCCAGCACCCCGAGCACTGAGCACCCAGCACCCTGAGCACTGAGCACCCAGCACCCCGAGTACTGAGCACCCAGCACCGCGAGTACTGAGCACCGAGCACCCCGAGCACTGAGCACCCAGCACCCTGAGCACTGAGCACCCAGCACCCCGAGCACTGAGCACCCAGCACCCTGAGTACTGAGAACCGAGCACCCTGAGTACTGAGCACCAAGCACCCTGAGTACTGAGCCCCTAGCACCCTGAGAATGAGCACCCAGCACCATGAGTACTGAGCACCCAGCACCCTGAGTACTGAGCACTAAGCACCCAGAGCACTGAGCACCCAGCACCCCGAGCACGGAGCACCCAGGACCCCGAGCACTGAGAACTGAGCACCCAGCACCCTGAGTACTGAGCACCGATCACCATGAGCACTGAGCACCCAGCACCCTGAGT
Organism: Microtus oregoni; assembly: GCF_018167655.1. Lineage (NCBI taxonomy): Eukaryota > Metazoa > Chordata > Mammalia > Rodentia > Cricetidae > Microtus > Microtus oregoni. The sequence continues at coordinate 41,470 of NW_024543346.1, forward strand.
ACTGAGCACCCAGCAGCCTGAGCACTGAGCACCCAGCACCCTGAGCACTGAGCACCCAGCACCCTGAGTACTGAGCACCCAGCACCCTGAGTACTGAGTACCCAGCACACTGAGCACTGAGCACCCAGCACCCTGAGTACTGAGCACCGAGCACCCTGAGTACTGAGCACCCAGCATCCTTAGTACTGAGCACCCAGCACCCTGAGCACTGAGCACCCAGCACCCTGAGTACTGAGCACCCAGTACCACCCTCAGCACTGAGCACCCAGCACCCCGAGCACTGAGCACCCAGCACCCTGAGCACTGAGCACCCAGCACCCTGAGTACTGAGCACCCAGCACCCCGAGTACTGAGCACCGAGCACCTCGAGCACTGAGCACCCAGCACCCTGAGTACTGAGCACCCAGCACACTGAGTACTGAGCACTGAGCACCCCGAGTACTGAGCACCCAGCACCCCGAGCACTGAGCAGCCACCAACCTGAGTACTGAGAACAGATCACCCTGAGTACTGAGCACCCAGCACCCTGAGTACTGAGCCCCCAGCACCCTGAGTACTGAGCACCCAGCACCCCGAGCACTGAGCACCCAGCACCCCGAGAATGAGCACCCAGCACCCTGAGTACTGAGAACCGAGCACCCTGAGTACTGAGCACCCAGCACCCTGAGTACTGAGCCCCTAGAACCCTGAGAATGAGCACGCAGCACCATGAATACTGAGCACCCAGCACCCTGAGTACTGAGCACTAAGCACCCAGAGCACTGAGAACCCAGCACCCCGAGCACGGAGCACCCAGGACCCCGAGCACTGAGAACTGAGCACCCAGCACCCTGAGTACTGAGCACCGAGCTCCCCGAGCACTGAGCACCCTGAGTACTGAGCACCCAGCACCCCGATCACTGAGCACCCAGCACCCTGAGCACTGAGCACCCAGCACACTGAGCACTGAGCACCCAGCACCCTGAGTACTGAGCACCCAGCATGCTGAGTACTGAGCACCCAGCACCCCGAGCATTGAGCAACCAGCACCCTGAGTACTGAGCACTGAGCACCCAGCACCCCGAGCACTGAGCACCCAGCACCGTGAGCACTGAGCACCCAGCACCCTGAGCACGGAGCACCCCGAGGACTTAGCACCCAGCACCCTGAGCACTGAGCACCCAGCACCTTGAGTACTGAGCACCGAGCACCCCGAGCACTAAGCACCCAGCACCCTGAGTACTGAGCACCCAGCACCCTGAGCACTGAGCACATAGCACCCTGAGCACTGAGCAGCCAGCACCCCGAGCACGGAGCACCCAGCACCCTGAGTACTGAGCACCCAGCACCCCGAGCACTGAGCACCCAGCACCCTGTGTACTGAGCACTGAGCACCCTGAGTACTAAGCACCCAGCACCCTGAGTACTGAGCACCCGGGACCCTGAGCACTGAGCACCGAGCACCCCGAGCACTGAGCACCCAGCACCCTGAGCACTCAGCACCCAGCACCCCGAGCACTGAGCACCCAGGACCCTGAGCACTGAGCACCCAGCACCCTGAGCACGGAGCACCCCGAGGACTGAGCACCCAGCACCCTGAGCACTGAGCACCCAGCACCTTGAGTACTGAGCACCGAGCACCCCGAGCACTAAGCACCCAGCACCCAGAGTACTGAGCACACAGCACCCTGAGCACTGAGCACAGAGCACCCTGAGCACTGAGCAGCCAGCACCCCGAGCACGGAGCACCCAGCACGCTGAGTACTGAGCACCCAACAACCAGAGTACTGAGCACCCAGCACCCTGAGCACTGAGCACCCAGCACCCCGAGTACTGACCACCCAGCACCCTGAGTACTGAGCACCCAGCACCCTGAGCACTGAGCACCCAGAGGACTGAGCACCCAGCACCCTGAGCACTGAGCACCGATCACCCTGAGCACTGAGCACCCAGCACCCGAGCACTGAGCACCCAGCACCCTGAGCACTGAGCACCCAGCACCCCGAGTACTGAGCACCCAGCACCCTGAGTACTGAGCACCCAGCACCCTGAGCACTGAGCACCCGGAGGACTGAGCACCCAGCACCCTGAGCACTGAGCACCGATCACCCTGAGCACTGAGCACCCAGCACCCCGAGTACTGAGCACCCAGCACCCTGAGTACTGAGCACGCAGCACCCTGAGCACTGAGCACCCGGAGGACTGAGCACCCAGCACCCTGAGTACTGAGCACCCAGCACCCCGAGTACTGAGCACCCAGCACCCTGAGTACTGAGCACCCAGCACCCCGAGCACTGAGCACCCAGCACCCTGAGTACTGAGCACCCTGAGTACTGAGCACTGAGCACCGAGAACCCTGAGTACTGAGCACCCTGAGGACTGAGCACCCAGCACCCTGAGCACTGAGCACCCAGCACCCTGAGTACTAAGCACAGATCACCCTGATCACTGAGCACCCAGCACCCCGAGCACTGAGCACCCAGCACCCTGAGTACTGAGCACCCAGCACCCTGAGCACTGAGCACCAAGCACCCTGAGTACTGAACACCCAGCACCCTGAGCACTGAGTACTGAACCCCCAGCACCCTGAGCACTGAGCACTGAGCACCAAGCACCCTGAGTACTGAACACCCAGCACCCTGAGCACTGAGCACCCAGCACCCCGAGCACTGAGCACCCAGCACCCTGAGCACCCAGCACCCTGAGGACTGAGCACCCTGAGCACTGAGCACCCTGAGCACTGAGCACTGAGCACCCAGCACCCTGAGTACTGAGCACCCAACACTCTGAGCACTGAGCACCCAGCACGCTGAGTACTGAGCACCGATCACCCTGAGCACTGAGCACCTAGGACCCCGAGCACTGAGCACCCAGCACCCTGAGTACAGAGCACCCAGCATCCCGTGTACTGAGCACCCAGCACCCCGAGCACTGAGCACCCAGCACCCTGAGTACTGAGCACTGATCACCATGAGCACTGAGCACCCAGCACCCTGAGTACTGAGCACCCAGCAGCCTGAGCACTGAGCACCCAGCTCCCTGAGCACTGAGCACCCAGCACCCTGAGTACTGAGCACCCAGCACCCTGAGTACTGAGTACCCAGCACCTTGAGCACTGAGCACCCAGCACCCTGAGTACTGAGCACCGAGCACCCTGAGTACTGAGCACCCAGCACCCTTAGTACTGAGCACCCAGCACCCTGAGCACTGAGCACCCAGCACCCTGAGCACGGAGCACCCCGAGGACTGAGCACCCAGCACCCTGAGCACTGAGCACCCAGCACCTTGAGTACTGAGCACCGAGCACCCCGAGCACTAAGCACCCAGCACCCTGAGTACTGAGCACCCAGCACCCTGAGCACTGAGCACAGAGCACCCTGAGCACTGAGCAGCCAGCACCCCGAGCACGGAGCACCCAGCACGCTGAGTACTGAGCACCCAACACCCAGAGTACGGAGCACCCAGCACCCTGAGCACTGAGCACCCAGCACCCCGATCACTGAGCACCCAGCACCCTGAGCACTGAGCACCCAGCACCCTGAGCACTGAGCACCCAGCACCCTGAGTACTGAGCACCCAGCATGCTGAGTACTGAGCACCCAGCACCCCGAGCATTGAGCAACCAGCACCCTGAGTACTGAGCACTGAGCACCCAGCACCCCGAGCACTGAGCACCCAGCACCCTGAGCACTGAGCACCCAGCACCCTGAGCACGGAGCACCCCGAGGACTTAGCACCCAGCACCCTGAGCACTGAGCACCCAGCACCTTGAGTACTGAGCACCGAGCACCCCGAGCACTAAGCACCCAGCACCCTGAGTACTGAGCACCCAGCACCCCAAGCACTGAGCACCCTGAGTACTGAGCACCCAGCACCCTGAGCACTGAGCACCGAGCACCCTGAGCACTGAGCACCCAGCACCCTGAGTACTGAGCACCCAGCACCCTGAGTACTGAGCACCCAGCACCCTGAGCACTGAGCACCGAGCACCCTGAGCACTGAGCACCCAGCACCCTGAGTACTGAGCACCCAGCACCCTGAGCACTGAGCACCCAGCACCCTGAGTACTGAGCACCCAGCACCCTGAGCAATGAGCACCCTGAGTACTGAGCACCCAGCACCCTGAGTACTAAGCACCGAGCACCCTGAGTACTGAGCACCCAGCACCCTGAGCACTGAGCACCCAGCACCCTGAGCACTGAGCACCCAGCACACTGATTAATGAGCACCCAGCACCCCGAGCACTGAGCACCCAGCACCCTGAGTACTGAGCACCCAGCACCCTGAGTACTGAGCACCCAGCACCCTGAGTACTGAGCACACAGCACCCTGAGTACTGAGCACCCTGAGTTCTGAGCACCCAGCACCGTGAGCACTGAGCACCCAGCACCTTGAGTACTGAGCACCGAGCACCCCGAGCACTGAGCAAACAGCACCCTGAGTACTGAGCACCCAGCACCCCGAGCACTGAGCACCCAGCACCCTGAGTACTGAGCACCCAGCACCCTGAGTACTGAGCACTGAGCACCCTGAGCACTGAGCACCCAAAACCCCGAGCACTGAGCACCCAGCACCCTGAGTACTGAGCACCCAGTGTACTGAGTACCGAGCACCCAGCACCCTGAGTACTGAGCACCCAGCACCCTGAACACTGAGCACCCAGCACCCTGAGTACTGAGCACCGAGCACCCTGAGTACTGAGCACCCAGCACCCCGAGCACTGAGCACCCAGCACACCGAGCACTCAGCACCCAGCACCCCGTACACTGAGCACCCAGCACACCGAGCACTGAGCACCCAGCACCCCGAGCACCGAGCACCGAGCACCCTGAGCACTGAGCACCCAGCACCCTGAGCACTGAGCACCGAGCACCCTGAGCACTGAGCACCCAGCACCCTGAGTACTGAGCACCCAGCACCCTGAGTACTGAGCACCCAGCACCCTGAGCACTGAGCACCGAGCACCCTGAGCACTGAGCACCCAGCACCCTGAGTACTGAGCACCCAGCACCCTGAGCACTGAGCACCGAGCACCCTGAGTACTGAGCACCCAGCACCCCGAGCACCGAGCACCATGAGTACTAAGAACCGAGCACCCTGAGCACTGAGCACCGAGCACCCTGAGCACTGAGCACCCAGCTCCCTGAGTACTGAGCACCCAGCACCCTGAGCACTGAGCACCGAGCACCCTGAGCACTGAGCACCCAGCACCCTGAGGACTGAGTACCCAGCACCCCGAGCACTGAGCACCCAGCACCCTGAGCACTGAGCACCCTGAGTACTGAGCACTGAGCACCCTGAGTACTGAGCACCCAGCACCCTGAGTATTGAGCACCCAGCAACCTGAGCACTGAGCACCGAGCACCCTGAGCACTGAGCACCCAGCACCCTGAGCACTGAGCAGCCAGCACCCTGAGCACTGAGCACCCAGCACCCTGAGTACTGAGCACCCTGAGTACTGAGCACACAGCACCGTGAGCACTGAGCACCCAGCACCCCGAGCACTGAGCACCCAGCACCCTGAGCACTGAGCACCCTGAGTACTGAGCACTGAGCACCCTGAGTACTGAGCACTGAGCACCCTGAGTACTGAGCACCCAGCACCCTGAGTACTGAGAACCCAGCACCCTGAGCAATGAGCACCCTGAGTACTGAGCACCCAGCAGCCTGAGCACTGAGCACCGAGCACCCCGAGCACTGAGCACCCAGCACCCTGAGTACTGAGCACACATCACCGTGAGCACTGAGGACCCAGCACCCCGAGCACTGAGCACCCAGCACCCTGAGCACTGAGCACCCTGAGTACTGAGCACTGAGCACCCTGAGAACTGAGCACTGAGCACCCTGAGTACTGAGCACCCAGCACCCTGAGTACTGAGAACCCAGCACCCTGAGCAATGAGCACCCTGAGTACTGAGCACCCAGCACCCTGAGTACTAAGCACCGAGCACCCTGAGTACTGAGCACCCAGTACCCTGAGCACTGAGCACCCAGCACCCGGAGCACTGAGCACACAGAACCCTGAGTACTGAGCACCGAGCACCCCGAGCACTGAGCACCCAGCACCCTGAGCACTGAGCACCCAGCACCCCGAGCACTGAGCACCCAGCACCCGGAGCACTGAGCACCCAGCACCCCGTGCAATGAGCACCCAGCACCCTGAGTACTGAGCACCCAGCACCCCGAGTACTGAGCACCCAGCAACCTGAGCACCGAGCACCCAGCACCCCGAGCACTGAGCACCCAGCATCCTTAGCACTGAGCACCCAGCACCCTGAGTACTGAGCACTGAGCACCCCGAGTACTGAGTACCCAGCACCCCGAGCACTGAGCACCGAGCACCCCGAGCACTGAGCACCCAGCACCCCGAGCACTGAGCACCCAGCACCCTGAGGACTGAGCACCCAGCACCCGAGCACTGAGCACCCAGCACCCCGAGCACTGAGCACCCAGCATCCCGAGCACTGAGCACCCAGCACCCTGAGCACTGAGCACAGAGCACCCTGAGCACTGAGCAGCCAGCACCCCGAGCACGGAGCACCCAGCACGCTGAGTACTGAGCACCCAACAACCAGAGTACTGAGCACCCAGCACCCTGAGCACTGAGCACCCAGCACCCCGAGTACTGACCACCCAGCACCCTGAGTACTGAGCACCCAGCACCCTGAGCACTGAGCACCCAGAGGACTGAGCACCCAGCACCCTGAGCACTGAGCACCGATCACCCTGAGCACTGAGCACCCAGCACCCGAGCACTGAGCACCCAGCACCCTGAGCACTGAGCACCCAGCACCCCGAGTACTGAGCACCCAGCACCCTGAGTACTGAGCACCCAGCACCCTGAGCACTGAGCACCCGGAGGACTGAGCACCCAGCACCCTGAGAACTGAGCACCGATCACCCTGAGCACTGAGCACCCAGCACCCCGAGTACTGAGCACCCAGCACCCTGAGTACTGAGCACGCAGCACCCTGAGCACTGAGCACCCGGAGGACTGAGCACCCAGCACCCTGAGTACTGAGCACCCAGCACCCCGAGTACTGAGCACCCAGCACCCTGAGTACTGAGCACCCAGCACCCCGAGCACTGAGCACCCAGCACCCTGAGTACTGAGCACCCTGAGTACTGAGCACTGAGCACCGAGAACCCTGAGTACTGAGCACCCTGAGGACTGAGCACCCAGCACCCTGAGCACTGAGCACCCAGCACCCTGAGTACTGAGCACAGATCACCCTGATCACTGAGCACCCAGCACCCCGAGCACTGAGCACCCAGCACCCTGAGTACTGAGCACCCAGCACCCTGAGCACTGAGCACCAAGCACCCTGAGTACTGAACACCCAGCACCCTGAGCACTGAGTACTGAACCCCCAGCACCCTGAGCACTGAGCACTGAGCACCAAGCACCCTGAGTACTGAACACCCAGCACCCTGAGCACTGAGCACCCAGCACCCCGAGCACTGAGCACCCAGCACCCTGAGCACCCAGCACCCTGAGGACTGAGCACCCTGAGCACTGAGCACCCTGAGCACTGAGCACTGAGCACCCAGCACCCTGAGTACTGAGCACCCAACACTCTGAGCACTGAGCACCCAGCACGCTGAGTACTGAGCACCGATCACCCTGAGCACTGAGCACCTAGGACCCCGAGCACTGAGCACCCAGCACCCTGAGTACAGAGCACCCAGCATCCCGTGTACTGAGCACCCAGCACCCCGAGCACTGAGCACCCAGCACCCTGAGTACTGAGCACTGATCACCATGAGCACTGAGCACCCAGCACCCTGAGTACTGAGCACCCAGCAGCCTGAGCACTGAGCACCCAGCTCCCTGAGCACTGAGCACCCAGCACCCTGAGTACTGAGCACCCAGCACCCTGAGTACTGAGTACCCAGCACCTTGAGCACTGAGCACCCAGCACCCTGAGTACTGAGCACCGAGCACCCTGAGTACTGAGCACCCAGCACCCTTAGTACTGAGCACCCAGCACCCTGAGCACTGAGCACCCAGCACCCTGAGCACGGAGCACCCCGAGGACTGAGCACCCAGCACCCTGAGCACTGAGCACCCAGCACCTTGAGTACTGAGCACCGAGCACCCCGAGCACTAAGCACCCAGCACCCTGAGTACTGAGCACCCAGCACCCTGAGCACTGAGCACAGAGCACCCTGAGCACTGAGCAGCCAGCACCCCGAGCACGGAGCACCCAGCACGCTGAGTACTGAGCACCCAACACCCAGAGTACGGAGCACCCAGCACCCTGAGCACTGAGCACCCAGCACCCCGATCACTGAGCACCCAGCACCCTGAGCACTGAGCACCCAGCACCCTGAGCACTGAGCACCCAGCACCCTGAGTACTGAGCACCCAGCATGCTGAGTACTGAGCACCCAGCACCCCGAGCATTGAGCAACCAGCACCCTGAGTACTGAGCACTGAGCACCCAGCACCCCGAGCACTGAGCACCCAGCACCCTGAGCACTGAGCACCCAGCACCCTGAGCACGGAGCACCCCGAGGACTTAGCACCCAGCACCCTGAGCACTGAGCACCCAGCACCTTGAGTACTGAGCACCGAGCACCCCGAGCACTAAGCACCCAGCACCCTGAGTACTGAGCACCCAGCACCCCAAGCACTGAGCACCCTGAGTACTGAGCACCCAGCACCCTGATTAATGAGCACCCAGCACCCCGAGCACTGAGCACCCAGCACCCTGAGTACTGAGCACCCAGCACCCTGAGTACTGAGCACCCAGCACCCTGAGTACTGAGCACTCAGCACCCTGAGTACTGAGCACCCTGAGTTCTGAGCACCCAGCACCGTGAGCACTGAGCACCCAGCACCTTGAGTACTGAGCACCGAGCACCCCGAGCACTGAGCAAACAGCACCCTGAGTACTGAGCACCCAGCACCCCGAGCACTGAGCACCCAGCACCCTGAGTACTGAGCACCCAGCACCCTGAGTACTGAGCACTGAGCACCCTGAGCACTGAGCACCCAAAACCCCGAGCACTGAGCACCCAGCACCCTGAGTACTGAGCACCCAGTGTACTGAGTACCGAGCACCCAGCACCCTGAGTACTGAGCACCCAGCACCCTGAACACTGAGCACCCAGCACCCTGAGTACTGAGCACCGAGCACCCTGAGTACTGAGCACCCAGCACCCCGAGCACTGAGCACCCAGCACACCGAGCACTCAGCACCCAGCACCCCGTACACTGAGCACCCAGCACACCGAGCACTGAGCACCCAGCACCCCGAGCACCGAGCACCGAGCACCCTGAGCACTGAGCACCCAGCACCCTGAGCACTGAGCACCGAGCACCCTGAGCACTGAGCACCCAGCACCCTGAGTACTGAGCACCCAGCACCCTGAGTACTGAGCACCCAGCACCCTGAGCACTGAGCACCGAGCACCCTGAGCACTGAGCACCCAGCACCCTGAGTACTGAGCACCCAGCACCCTGAGCACTGAGCACCGAGCACCCTGAGTACTGAGCACCCAGCACCCCGAGCACCGAGCACCATGAGTACTAAGAACCGAGCACCCTGAGCACTGAGCACCGAGCACCCTGAGCACTGAGCACCCAGCTCCCTGAGTACTGAGCACCCAGCACCCTGAGCACTGAGCACCGAGCACCCTGAGCACTGAGCACCCAGCACCCTGAGGACTGAGTACCCAGCACCCCGAGCACTGAGCACCCAGCACCCTGAGCACTGAGCACCCTGAGTACTGAGCACTGAGCACCCTGAGTACTGAGCACCCAGCACCCTGAGTATTGAGCACCCAGCAACCTGAGCACTGAGCACCGAGCACCCTGAGCACTGAGCACCCAGCACCCTGAGCACTGAGCAGCCAGCACCCTGAGCACTGAGCACCCAGCACCCTGAGTACTGAGCACCCTGAGTACTGAGCACACAGCACCGTGAGCACTGAGCACCCAGCACCCCGAGCACTGAGCACCCAGCACCCTGAGCACTGAGCACCCTGAGTACTGAGCACTGAGCACCCTGAGTACTGAGCACTGAGCACCCTGAGTACTGAGCACCCAGCACCCTGAGTACTGAGAACCCAGCACCCTGAGCAATGAGCACCCTGAGTACTGAGCACCCAGCAGCCTGAGCACTGAGCACCGAGCACCCCGAGCACTGAGCACCCAGCACCCTGAGTACTGAGCACACATCACCGTGAGCACTGAGGACCCAGCACCCCGAGCACTGAGCACCCAGCACCCTGAGCACTGAGCACCCTGAGTACTGAGCACTGAGCACCCTGAGAACTGAGCACTGAGCACCCTGAGTACTGAGCACCCAGCACCCTGAGTACTGAGAACCCAGCACCCTGAGCAATGAGCACCCTGAGTACTGAGCACCCAGCACCCTGAGTACTAAGCACCGAGCACCCTTAGTACTGAGCACCCAGTACCCTGAGCACTGAGCACCCAGCACCCGGAGCACTGAGCACACAGAACCCTGAGTACTGAGCACCGAGCACCCCGAGCACTGAGCACCCAGCACCCTGAGCACTGAGCACCCAGCACCCCGAGCACTGAGCACCCAGCACCCGGAGCACTGAGCACCCAGCACCCCGTGCAATGAGCACCCAGCACCCTGAGTACTGAGCACCCAGCACCCCGAGTACTGAGCACCCAGCAACCTGAGCACCGAGCACCCAGCACCCCGAGCACTGAGCACCCAGCATCCTTAGCACTGAGCACCCAGCACCCTGAGTACTGAGCACTGAGCACCCCGAGTACTGAGTACCCAGCACCCCGAGCACTGAGCACCGAGCACCCCGAGCACTGAGCACCCAGCACCCCGAGCACTGAGCACCCAGCACCCTGAGGACTGAGCACCCAGCACCCGAGCACTGAGCACCCAGCACCCCGAGCACTGAGCACCCAGCATCCCGAGCACTGAGCACCCAGCACCCTGAGTACTGAGCACCCAGCACCCTGAGTACTCAGCACCCAGCACCCTGAGCACTGAGCAACCAGCACCCTGAGTACTGAGCACCCAGCACCCAAAGCACTGAGCACCCTGAGTACTGAGCACCCAGCACCCCAAGCACTGAGCACACTGAGTACTGAGCACCCAGCACCCTGATTAATGAGCACCCAGCACCCCGAGCACTGAGCACCCAGCACCCTGAGTACTGAGCACCCAGCACCCTGAGTACTGAGCACCCAGCACCCTGAGTACTGAGCACTCAGCACCCTGAGTACTGAGCACCCTGAGTTCTGAGCACCCAGCACCGTGAGCACTGAGCACCCAGCACCTTGAGTACTGAGCACCGAGCACCCCGAGCACTGAGCAAACAGCACCCTGAGTACTGAGCACCCAGCACCCCGAGCACTGGGCACCCAGCACCCTGAGTACTGAGCACCCAGCACCCTGAGTACTGAGCACTGAGCACCCTGAGCACTGAGCACCCAAAACCCCGAGCACTGAGCACCCAGCACCCTGAGTACTGAGCACCCAGTGTACTGAGTACCGAGCACCCAGCACCCTGAGTACTGAGCACCCAGCACCCTGAACACTGAGCACCCAGCACCCTGAGTACTGAGCACCGAGCACCCTGAGTACTGAGCACCCAGCACCCCGAGCACTGAGCACCCAGCACACCGAGCACTCAGCACCCAGCACCCCGTACACTGAGCACCCAGCACACCGAGCACTGAGCACCCAGCACCCCGAGCACCGAGCACCGAGCACCCTGAGCACTGAGCACCCAGCACCCTGAGCACTGAGCACCGAGCACCCTGAGCACTGAGCACCCAGCACCCTGAGTACTGAGCACCCAGCACCCTGAGTACTGAGCACCCAGCACCCTGAGCACTGAGCACCGAGCACCCTGAGCACTGAGCACCCAGCACCCTGAGTACTGAGCACCCAGCACCCTGAGCACTGAGCACCGAGCACCCTGAGTACTGAGCACCCAGCACCCCGAGCACCGAGCACCATGAGTACTAAGAACCGAGCACCCTGAGCACTGAGCACCGAGCACCCTGAGCACTGAGCACCCAGCTCCCTGAGTACTGAGCACCCAGCACCCTGAGCACTGAGCACCGAGCACCCTGAGCACTGAGCACCCAGCACCCTGAGGACTGAGTACCCAGCACCCCGAGCACTGAGCACCCAGCACCCTGAGCACTGAGCACCCTGAGTACTGAGCACTGAGCACCCTGAGTACTGAGCACCCAGCACCCTGAGTATTGAGCACCCAGCAACCTGAGCACTGAGCACCGAGCACCCTGAGCACTGAGCACCCAGCACCCTGAGCACTGAGCAGCCAGCACCCTGAGCACTGAGCACCCAGCACCCTGAGTACTGAGCACCCTGAGTACTGAGCACACAGCACCGTGAGCACTGAGCACCCAGCACCCCGAGCACTGAGCACCCAGCACCCTGAGCACTGAGCACCCTGAGTACTGAGCACTGAGCACCCTGAGTACTGAGCACTGAGCACCCTGAGTACTGAGCACCCAGCACCCTGAGTACTGAGAACCCAGCACCCTGAGCAATGAGCACCCTGAGTACTGAGCACCCAGCAGCCTGAGCACTGAGCACCGAGCACCCCGAGCACTGAGCACCCAGCACCCTGAGTACTGAGCACACATCACCGTGAGCACTGAGGACCCAGCACCCCGAGCACTGAGCACCCAGCACCCTGAGCACTGAGCACCCTGAGTACTGAGCACTGAGCACCCTGAGAACTGAGCACTGAGCACCCTGAGTACTGAGCACCCAGCACCCTGAGTACTGAGAACCCAGCACCCTGAGCAATGAGCACCCTGAGTACTGAGCACCCAGCACCCTGAGTACTAAGCACCGAGCACCCTGAGTACTGAGCACCCAGTACCCTGAGCACTGAGCACCCAGCACCCGGAGCACTGAGCACACAGAACCCTGAGTACTGAGCACCGAGCACCCCGAGCACTGAGCACCCAGCACCCTGAGCACTGAGCACCCAGCACCCCGAGCACTGAGCACCCAGCACCCGGAGCACTGAGCACCCAGCACCCCGTGCAATGAGCACCCAGCACCCTGAGTACTGAGCACCCAGCACCCCGAGTACTGAGCACCCAGCAACCTGAGCACCGAGCACCCAGCACCCCGAGCACTGAGCACCCAGCATCCTTAGCACTGAGCACCCAGCACCCTGAGTACTGAGCACTGAGCACCCCGAGTACTGAGTACCCAGCACCCCGAGCACTGAGCACCGAGCACCCCGAGCACTGAGCACCCAGCACCCCGAGCACTGAGCACCCAGCACCCTGAGGACTGAGCACCCAGCACCCGAGCACTGAGCACCCAGCACCCCGAGCACTGAGCACCCAGCATCCCGAGCACTGAGCACCCAGCACCCTGAGTACTGAGCACCCAGCACCCTGAGTACTCAGCACCCAGCACCCTGAGCACTGAGCAACCAGCACCCTGAGTACTGAGCACCCAGCACCCAAAGCACTGAGCACCCTGAGTACTGAGCACCCAGCACCCCAAGCACTGAGCACACTGAGTACTGAGCACCCAGCACCCTGATTAATGAGCACCCAGCACCCCGAGCACTGAGCACCCAGCACCCTGAGTACTGAGCACCCAGCACCCTGAGTACTGAGCACTCAGCACCCTGAGTACTGAGCACCCTGAGTTCTGAGCACCCAGCACCGTGAGCACTGAGCACCCAGCACCTTGAGTACTGAGCACCGAGCACCCCGAGCACTGAGCAAACAGCACCCTGAGTACTGAGCACCCAGCACCCCGAGCACTGGGCACCCAGCACCCTGAGTACTGAGCACCCAGCACCCTGAGTACTGAGCACTGAGCACCCTGAGCAATGAGCACCCAAAACCCCGAGCACTGAGCACCCAGCACCCTGAGTACTGAGCACCCAGCACCCTGAGTACTGAGCTCTCAGCACCCTGAGTACTGAGCACCGAGCTCCCCGAGCACTGAGCACCCAGCACCCTGAGCACTTAGCACCCTGAGGACTGAGCACCCAGCACCCTGAGTACTGAGCACCCAGCACCCTGAGTACTGAGCACCCAGCATCCTGATTACTGAGCACCCTGAGTACTGAGCACCCAGCACCCTGAGCACTGAGCACCCAGCACCCTGAGTACTGTGCAACCTGAGTACTGAGCACCCAGCAACCTGAGTACTTAGCACCCAGCACCTGAGCACTGAGCACCCAGCACCCTGAGTACTGAGCACCGAGCACTCCGAGTACTGAGCACCCAGCACCCCGAGCACTGAGCACCCAGCACCCTGAGCACTGAGCACCCAACACCCCAAGCACTGAGCACCCAGCACACCGAGCACTGAGCACCCAGCACCCCGAGCACCGAGCACCATGAGTACTAAGAACCGAGCACCCTGAGCACTGAGCACCCAGCACCCTGAGCACTGAGCACAAAGCACCCTGAGTACTGAGCCCCTAGCACCCCGTGCACTGAGCACCCAGCACCCTGAGTACTGAGCACCCAGCACCCTGAGCACTGAGCACCGAGCACCCTGAGCACTGAGCACCCAGCACCCTGAGGACTGAGTACCCAGCACCCCGAGCACTGAGCACCCAGCACCCTGAGCACTGAGCACCCTGAGTACTGAGCACGGAGCACCCTGAGTACTGAGCACCCAGCACCCTGAGTATTGAGCACCCAGCAACCTGAGCACTGAGCACCGAGCACCCTGAGCACTGAGCACCCAGCACCCTGATCACTGAGCAGCCAGCACCCTGAGCACTGAGCACCCAGCACCCTGAGTACTGAGCACCCTGAGTACTGAGCACACAGCACCGTGAGCACTGAGCACCCAGCAACCCGAGCACTGAGCACCCAGCACCCTGAGCACTGAGCACCCTGAGTACTGAGCACTGAGCACCCTGAGTACTGAGCACTGAGCACCCTGAGTACTGAGCACCCAGCACCCTGAGTACTGAGAACCCAGCACCCTGAGCAATGAGCACCCTGAGTACTGAGCACCCAGCAGCCTGAGCACTGAGCACCGAGCACCCCGATCACTGAGCACCCAGCACCCTGAGTACTGAGCACACAGCACCGTGAGCACTGAGCACCCAGCACCCCGAGAACTGAGCACCCAGCACCCTGAGCACTGAGCACCCTGAGTACTGAGCACTGAGCACCCTGAGTACTGAGCACTGAGCACCCTGAGTACTGAGCACCCAGCACCCTGAGTACTGAGCACCCAGCACCCCAAGCACTGAGCACCCTGAGTACTGAGCACCCAGCACCCTGATTAATGAGCACCCAGCACCCCGAGCACTGAGCACCCAGCACCCTGAGTACTGAGCACCCAGCACCCTGAGTACTGAGCACCCAGCACCCTGAGTACTGAGCACTCAGCACCCTGAGTACTGAGCACCCTGAGTTCTGAGCACCCAGCACCGTGAGCACTGAGCACCCAGCACCTTGAGTACTGAGCACCGAGCACCCCGAGCACTGAGCAAACAGCACCCTGAGTACTGAGCACCCAGCACCCCGAGCACTGAGCACCCAGCACCCTGAGTACTGAGCACCCAGCACCCTGAGTACTGAGCACTGAGCACCCTGAGCACTGAGCACCCAAAACCCCGAGCACTGAGCACCCAGCACCCTGAGTACTGAGCACCCAGTGTACTGAGTACCGAGCACCCAGCACCCTGAGTACTGAGCACCCAGCACCCTGAACACTGAGCACCCAGCACCCTGAGTACTGAGCACCGAGCACCCTGAGTACTGAGCACCCAGCACCCCGAGCACTGAGCACCCAGCACACCGAGCACTCAGCACCCAGCACCCCGTACACTGAGCACCCAGCACACCGAGCACTGAGCACCCAGCACCCCGAGCACCGAGCACCGAGCACCCTGAGCACTGAGCACCCAGCACCCTGAGCACTGAGCACCGAGCACCCTGAGCACTGAGCACCCAGCACCCTGAGTACTGAGCACCCAGCACCCTGAGTACTGAGCACCCAGCACCCTGAGCACTGAGCACCGAGCACCCTGAGCACTGAGCACCCAGCACCCTGAGTACTGAGCACCCAGCACCCTGAGCACTGAGCACCGAGCACCCTGAGTACTGAGCACCCAGCACCCCGAGCACCGAGCACCATGAGTACTAAGAACCGAGCACCCTGAGCACTGAGCACCGAGCACCCTGAGCACTGAGCACCCAGCTCCCTGAGTACTGAGCACCCAGCACCCTGAGCACTGAGCACCGAGCACCCTGAGCACTGAGCACCCAGCACCCTGAGGACTGAGTACCCAGCACCCCGAGCACTGAGCACCCAGCACCCTGAGCACTGAGCACCCTGAGTACTGAGCACTGAGCACCCTGAGTACTGAGCACCCAGCACCCTGAGTATTGAGCACCCAGCAACCTGAGCACTGAGCACCGAGCACCCTGAGCACTGAGCACCCAGCACCCTGAGCACTGAGCAGCCAGCACCCTGAGCACTGAGCACCCAGCACCCTGAGTACTGAGCACCCTGAGTACTGAGCACACAGCACCGTGAGCACTGAGCACCCAGCACCCCGAGCACTGAGCACCCAGCACCCTGAGCACTGAGCACCCTGAGTACTGAGCACTGAGCACCCTGAGTACTGAGCACTGAGCACCCTGAGTACTGAGCACCCAGCACCCTGAGTACTGAGAACCCAGCACCCTGAGCAATGAGCACCCTGAGTACTGAGCACCCAGCAGCCTGAGCACTGAGCACCGAGCACCCCGAGCACTGAGCACCCAGCACCCTGAGTACTGAGCACACATCACCGTGAGCACTGAGGACCCAGCACCCCGAGCACTGAGCACCCAGCACCCTGAGCACTGAGCACCCTGAGTACTGAGCACCCAGCACCCTGAGTACTGAGAACCCAGCACCCTGAGCAATGAGCACCCTGAGTACTGAGCACCCAGCACCCTGAGTACTAAGCACCGAGCACCCTGAGTACTGAGCACCCAGTACCCTGAGCACTGAGCACCCAGCACCCTGAGCACTGAGCACCCAGCACCCCGAGCACTGAGCACCCAGCACCCGGAGCACTGAGCACCCAGCACCCCGTGCAATGAGCACCCAGCACCCTGAGTACTGAGCACCCAGCACCCCGAGTACTGAGCACCCAGCAACCTGAGCACCGAGCACCCAGCACCCCGAGCACTGAGCACCCAGCATCCTTAGCACTGAGCACCCAGCACCCTGAGTACTGAGCACTGAGCACCCCGAGTACTGAGTACCCAGCACCCCGAGCACTGAGCACCGAGCACCCCGAGCACTGAGCACCCAGCACCCCGAGCACTGAGCACCCAGCACCCTGAGGACTGAGCACCCAGCACCCGAGCACTGAGCACCCAGCACCCCGAGCACTGAGCACCCAGCATCCCGAGCACTGAGCACCCAGCACCCTGAGTACTGAGCACCCAGCACCCTGAGTACTCAGCACCCAGCACCCTGAGCACTGAGCAACCAGCACCCTGAGTACTGAGCACCCAGCACCCAAAGCACTGAGCACCCTGAGTACTGAGCACCCAGCACCCCAAGCACTGAGCACACTGAGTACTGAGCACCCAGCACCCTGATTAATGAGCACCCAGCACCCCGAGCACTGAGCACCCAGCACCCTGAGTACTGAGCACCCAGCACCCTGAGTACTGAGCACCCAGCACCCTGAGTACTGAGCACTCAGCACCCTGAGTACTGAGCACCCTGAGTTCTGAGCACCCAGCACCGTGAGCACTGAGCACCCAGCACCTTGAGTACTGAGCACCGAGCACCCCGAGCACTGAGCAAACAGCACCCTGAGTACTGAGCACCCAGCACCCCGAGCACTGGGCACCCAGCACCCTGAGTACTGAGCACCCAGCACCCTGAGTACTGAGCACTGAGCACCCTGAGCACTGAGCACCCAAAACCCCGAGCACTGAGCACCCAGCACCCTGAGTACTGAGCACCCAGCACCCTGAGTACTGAGCTCTCAGCACCCTGAGTACTGAGCACCGAGCTCCCCGAGCACTGAGCACCCAGCACCCTGAGCACTTAGCACCCTGAGGACTGAGCACCCAGCACCCTGAGTACTGAGCACCCAGCACCCTGAGTACTGAGCACCCAGCATCCTGATTACTGAGCACCCTGAGTACTGAGCACCCAGCACCCTGAGCACTGAGAACCCAGCACCCTGAGTACTGTGCAACCTGAGTACTGAGCACCCAGCAACCTGAGTACTTAGCACCCAGCACCTGAGCACTGAGCACCCAGCACCCTGAGTACTGAGCACCGAGCACTCCGAGTACTGAGCACCCAGCACCCCGAGCACTGAGCACCCAGCACCCTGAGCACTGAGCACCCAACACCCCAAGCACTGAGCACCCAGCACACCGAGCACTGAGCACCCAGCACCCCGAGCACCGAGCACCATGAGTACTAAGAACCGAGCACCCTGAGCACTGAGCACCCAGCACCCTGAGCACTGAGCACAAAGCACCCTGAGTACTGAGCCCCTAGCACCCCGTGCACTGAGCACCCAGCACCCTGAGTACTGAGCACCCAGCACCCTGAGCACTGAGCACCGAGCACCCTGAGCACTGAGCACCCAGCACCCTGAGGACTGAGTACCCAGCACCCCGAGCACTGAGCACCCAGCACCCTGAGCACTGAGCACCCTGAGTACTGAGCACGGAGCACCCTGAGTACTGAGCACCCAGCACCCTGAGTATTGAGCACCCAGCAACCTGAGCACTGAGCACCGAGCACCCTGAGCACTGAGCACCCAGCACCCTGATCACTGAGCAGCCAGCACCCTGAGCACTGAGCACCCAGCACCCTGAGTACTGAGCACCCTGAGTACTGAGCACACAGCACCGTGAGCACTGAGCACCCAGCAACCCGAGCACTGAGCACCCAGCACCCTGAGCACTGAGCACCCTGAGTACTGAGCACTGAGCACCCTGAGTACTGAGCACTGAGCACCCTGAGTACTGAGCACCCAGCACCCTGAGTACTGAGAACCCAGCACCCTGAGCAATGAGCACCCTGAGTACTGAGCACCCAGCAGCCTGAGCACTGAGCACCGAGCACCCCGATCACTGAGCACCCAGCACCCTGAGTACTGAGCACACAGCACCGTGAGCACTGAGCACCCAGCACCCCGAGAACTGAGCACCCAGCACCCTGAGCACTGAGCACCCTGAGTACTGAGCACTGAGCACCCTGAGTACTGAGCACTGAGCACCCTGAGTACTGAGCACCCAGCACCCTGAGTACTGAGAACCCAGCACCCTGAGCAATGAGCACCCTGAGTACTGAGCACCCAGCACCCTGAGTACTAAGCACCGAGCACCCTGAGTACTGAGCACCCAGTACCCTGAGCACTGAGCACCCAGCACCCGGAGCACTGAGCACACAGAACCCTGAGTACTGAGCACCGAGCACCCCGAGCACTGAGCACCCAGCACCCTGAGCACTGAGCACCCAGCACCCCGAGCACTGAGCACCCAGCACCCGGAGCACTGAGCACCCAGCACCCCGAGCAATGAGCACACAGCACCCTGAGTACTGAGCACCCAGCACCCCGAGTACTGAGCACCCAGCAACCTGAGCACCGAGCACCCAGCACCCCGAGCACTGAGCACCCAGCACCCTGAGCACTGAGCACCCAGCACCCTGAGTACTGTGCAACCTGAGTACTGAGCACCCAGCAACCTGAGTACTTAGCACCCAGCACCTGAGCACTGAGCACCCAGCACCCTGAGTACTGAACACCGAGCACTCCGAGTACTGAGCACCCAGCACCCCGAGCACTGAGCACCCAGCACCCTGAGCACTGAGCACCCAACACCCCAAGCACTGAGCACCCAGCACACCGAGCACTGAGCACCCAGCACCCCGAGCACCGAGCACCATGAGTACTAAGAACCGAGCACCCTGAGCACTGAGCACCCAGCACCCTGAGCACTGAGCACAAAGCACCCTGAGTACTGAGCACTGAGCACCCCGAGTACTGAGCACCCAGCACCCCGAGCACTGAGCAGCCACCAACCTGAGTACTGAGAACAGATCACCCTGAGTACTGAGCACCCAGCACCCTGAGTACTGAGCCCCCAGCACCCTGAGTACTGAGCACCCAGCACCACCCTCAGCACTGAGCACCCAGCACCCCGAGCACTGAGCACCCAGCACCCTGAGCACTGTGCACCCAGCACCCCGAGTACTGAGCACCCAGCACCCCGAGTACTGAGCACCGAGCACCTCGAGCACTGAGCACCCAGCACCCTGAGTACTGAGCACCCAGCACCCTGAGTACTGAGCACTGAGCACCCCTAGTACTGAGCACCCAGCACCCCGAGCACTGAGCACCCAGCAACCTGAGTACTGAGAACAGATCACCCTGAGTACTGAGCACCCAGCACCCTGAGTACTGAGCACCCAGCACCCTGAGTACTGAGCACCCAGCACCCCGAGCACTGAGCACCCACCACCATGAGAATGAGCACCCAGCACCCTGAGTACTGAGAACCGAGCACCCTGAGTACTGAGCACCCAGCACCTTGTGTACTGAGCCCCTAGCACCCTGAGAATGAGCACCCAGCACCATGAGTACTGAGCACCCAGCACCCTGAGTACTGAACACTAAGCACCCAGAGCACTGAGAACCCAGCACCCCGAGCACGGAGCACCCAGCACCCTGAGCACTGAGCACCCAGCACCCTGAGCACTGAGCACCCAGCACCCTGAGTACTGAGCACCCAGCACGCTGAGTACTGAGCACCCAGCACCCCGAGCACTGAGCACCCAGCACCCTGTGTACTGAGCACTGAGCACCCTGAGTACTAAGCACCCAGCACCCTGAGTACTGAGCACCCGGGACCCTGAGCACTGAGCACCGAGCACCCCGAGCACTGAGCACCCAGCACCCTGAGCACTCAGCACCCAGCACCCCGAGCACTGAGCACCCAGGACCCTGAGCACTGAGCACCCAGCACCCTGAGCACGGAGCACCCCGAGGACTGAGCACCCAGCACCCTGAGCACTGAGCACCCAGCACCTTGAGTACTGAGCACCGAGCACCCCGAGCACTAAGCACCCAGCACCCTGAGTACTGAGCACCCAGCACCCTGAGCACTGAGCACAGAGCACCCTGAGCACTGAGCAGCCAGCACCCCGAGCACGGAGCACCCAGCACGCTGAGTACTGAGCACCCAACACCCAGAGTACGGAGCACCCAGCACCCTGAGCACTGAGCACCCAGCACCCCGAGTACTGAGCACCCAGCACCCTGAGTACTGAGCACCCAGCACCCTGAGCACTGAGCACCCGGAGGACTGAGCACCCAGCACCCTGAGCACTGAGCACCGATCACCCTGAGCACTGACCACCCAGCACCCCGAGCAATGAGCACCCAGCACCCTGAGCACTGAGCACCCAGCACCCCGAGTACTGAGCACCCAGCACCCTGAGTACTGAGCACCCAGCACCGTGAGCACTGAGCACCCGGAGGACTGAGCACCCAGCACCCTGAGCACTGAGCACCGATCACCCTGAGCACTGAGCACCCAGCACCCCGAGTACTGAGCACCCAGCACCCTGAGTACTGAGCACCCAGCACCCTGAGCACTGAGCACCCCGAGTACTGAGCACCCAGCACCCCGAGCACTGAGCAGCCACCAACCTGAGTACTGAGAACAGATCACCCTCAGTACTGAGCACCCAGCACCCTGAGTACTGAGCCCCCAGCACCCTGAGTACTGAGCACCCAGCACCACCCTCAGCACTGAGCACCCAGCACCCCGAGCACTGAGCACCCAGCACCCTGAGCACTGAGCACCCAGCACCCCGAGTACTGAGCACCCAGCACCCCGAGTACTGAGCACCGAGCACCTCGAGAACTGAGCACCCAGCACCCTGAGTACTGAGCACCCAGCACCCTGAGTACTGAGCACTGAGCACCCCTAGTACTGAGCACCCAGCACCCCGAGCACTGAGCACCCAGCAACCTGAGTACTGAGAACAGATCACCCTGAGTACTGAGCACCCAGCACCCTGAGTACTGAGCACCCAGCACCCTGAGTACTGAGCACCCAGCACCCCGAGCACTGAGCACCCACCACCCCGAGAATGAGCACCCAGCACCCTGAGTACTGAGAACCGAGCACCCTGAGTACTGAGCACCCAGCACCTTGTGTACTGAGCCCCTAGCACCCTGAGAATGAGCACCCAGCACCATGAGTACTGAGCACCCAGCACCCTGAGTACTGAACACTAAGCACCCAGAGCACTGAGAACCCAGCACCCCGAGCACGGAGCACCCAGCACCCTGAGCACTGAGCACCCAGCACCCTGAGCACTGAGCACCCAGCACCCTGAGTACTGAGCACCCAGCACGCTGAGTACTGAGCACCCAGCACCCCGAGCACTGAGCACCCAGCACCCTGTGTACTGAGCACTGAGCACCCTGAGTACTAAGCACCCAGCACCCTGAGTACTGAGCACCCGGGACCCTGAGCACTGAGCACCGAGCACCCCGAGCACTGAGCACCCAGCACCCTGAGCACTCAGCACCCAGCACCCCGAGCACTGAGCACCCAGGACCCTGAGCACTGAGCACCCAGCACCCTGAGCACGGAGCACCCCGAGGACTGAGCACCCAGCACCCTGAGCACTGAGCACCCAGCACCTTGAGTACTGAGCACCGAGCACCCCGAGCACTAAGCACCCAGCACCCTGAGTACTGAGCACCCAGCACCCTGAGCACTGAGCACAGAGCACCCTGAGCACTGAGCAGCCAGCACCCCGAGCACGGAGCACCCAGCACGCTGAGTACTGAGCACCCAACACCCAGAGTACGGAGCACCCAGCACCCTGAGCACTGAGCACCCAGCACCCCGAGAAATGAGCACCCAGCACCCTGAGTACTGAGCACCCAGCACCCTGAGCACTGAGCACCCGGAGGACTGAGCACCCAGCACCCTGAGCACTGAGCACCGATCACCCTGAGCACTGACCACCCAGCACCCCGAGCAATGAGCACCCAGCACCCTGAGCACTGAGCACCCAGCACCCCGAGTACTGAGCACCCAGCACCCTGAGTACTGAGCACCCAGCACCGTGAGCACTGAGCACCCGGAGGACTGAGCACCCAGCACCCTGAGCACTGAGCACCGATCACCCTGAGCACTGAGCACCCAGCACCCCGAGTACTGAGCACCCAGCACCCTGAGTACTGAGCACCCAGCACCCTGAGCACTGAGCACCCGGAGGACTGAGCACCCAGCACCCTGAGTACTGAGCACCCAGCACCCCGAGTACTGAGCACCCAGCACCCTGAGTACTGAGCACCCAGCACCCAGAGCACTGAGCACCCAGCACCCTGAGTACTGAGCACCCTGAGTACTGAGCACTGAGCACCGAGCACCCTGAGTACTGAGCACCCTGAGGACTGAGCATCCAGCACCCTGAGCACTGAGCACCCAGCACCCTGAGTACTGAGCACAGATCACCCTGATCACTGAGCACCCAGCACCCCGAGCACTGAGCACCCAGCACCCTGAGTACTGAGCACCCAGCACCCTGAGCACTGAGCACCAAGCACCCTGAGTACTGAACACCCAGCACCCTGAGCACTGAGCACTGAGCACCCAGCACCCTGAGCACTGAGCACTGAGCACCCAGCACCCCGAGCACTGAGCACCCAGCACCCTGAGCACCCAGCACCCTGAGCACTGAGCACCCTGAGCACTGAGCACCCTGAGCACTGAGCACTGAGCACCCAGCACCCTGAGTACTGAGCACCCAACACTCTGAGCACTGAGCACCCAGCACGCTGAGTACTGAGCACCGATCACCCTGAGCACTGAGCACCTAGGACCCCGAGCACTGAGCACCCAGCACCCTGAGTACAGAGCACCCAGCACCCCGTGTACTGAGCACCCAGCACCCCGAGCACTGAGCACCCAGCACCCTGAGTACTGAGCACCGATCACCATGAGCACTGAGCACCCAGCACCCTGAGTACTGAGCACCCAGCAGCCTGAGCACTGAGCACCCAGCACCCTGAGCACTGAGCACCCAGCACCCTGAGTACTGAGCACCCAGCACCCTGAGTACTGAGTACCCAGCACACTGAGCACTGAGCACCCAGCACCCTGAGTACTGAGCACCGAGCACCCTGAGTACTGAGCACCCAGCACCCTTAGTACTGAGCACCCAGCACCCTGAGCACTGAGCACCCAGCACCCTGAGTACTGAGCACCCAGTACCACCCTCAGCACTGAGCACCCAGCACCCCGAGCACTGAGCACCCAGCACCCTGAGCACTGAGCACCCAGCACCCTGAGTACTGAGCACCCAGCACCCCGAGTACTGAGCACCGAGCACCTCGAGCACTGAGCACCCAGCACCCTGAGTACTGAGCACCCAGCACCCTGAGTACTGAGCACTGAGCACCCCGAGTACTGAGCACCCAGCACCCCGAGCACTGAGCAGCCACCAACCTGAGTACTGAGAACAGATCACCCTGAGTACTGAGCACCCAGCACCCTGAGTACTGAGCCCCCAGCACCCTGAGTACTGAGCACCCAGCACCCCGAGCACTGAGCACCCAGCACCCCGAGAATGAGCACCCAGCACCCTGAGTACTGAGAACCGAGCACCCTGAGTACTGAGCACCCAGCACCCTGAGTACTGAGCCCCTAGAACCCTGAGAATGAGCACGCAGCACCATGAATACTGAGCACCCAGCACCCTGAGTACTGAGCACTAAGCACCCAGAGCACTGAGAACCCAGCACCCCGAGCACGGAGCACCCAGGACCCCGAGCACTGAGAACTGAGCACCCAGCACCCTGAGTACTGAGCACCGAGCTCCCCGAGCACTGAGCACCCTGAGTACTGAGCACCCAGCACCCCGATCACTGAGCACCCAGCACCCTGAGCACTGAGCACCCAGCACCCTGAGCACTGAGCACCCAGCACCCTGAGTACTGAGCACCCAGCATGCTGAGTACTGAGCACCCAGCACCCCGAGCATTGAGCAACCAGCACCCTGAGTACTGAGCACTGAGCACCCAGCACCCCGAGCACTGAGCACCCAGCACCCTGAGCACTGAGCACCCAGCACCCTGAGCACGGAGCACCCCGAGGACTTAGCACCCAGCACCCTGAGCACTGAGCACCCAGCACCTTGAGTACTGAGCACCGAGCACCCCGAGCACTAAGCACCCAGCACCCTGAGTACTGAGCACCCAGCACCCTGAGCACTGAGCACATAGCACCCTGAGCACTGAGCAGCCAGCACCCCGAGCACGGAGCACCCAGCACCCTGAGTACTGAGCACCCAGCACCCCGAGCACTGAGCACCCAGCACCCTGTGTACTGAGCACTGAGCACCCTGAGTACTAAGCACCCAGCACCCTGAGTACTGAGCACCCGGGACCCTGAGCACTGAGCACCGAGCACCCCGAGCACTGAGCACCCAGCACCCTGAGCACTCAGCACCCAGCACCCCGAGCACTGAGCACCCAGGACCCTGAGCACTGAGCACCCAGCACCCTGAGCACGGAGCACCCCGAGGACTGAGCACCCAGCACCCTGAGCACTGAGCACCCAGCACCTTGAGTACTGAGCACCGAGCACCCCGAGCACTAAGCACCCAGCACCCAGAGTACTGAGCACCCAGCACCCTGAGCACTGAGCACAGAGCACCCTGAGCACTGAGCACCCAGCACCCGAGCACTGAGCACCCAGCACCCTGAGCACTGAGCACCCAGCACCCCGAGTACTGAGCACCCAGCACCCTGAGTACTGAGCACCCAGCACCCTGAGCACTGAGCACCGGGAGGACTGAGCACCCAGCACCCTGAGCACTGAGCACCGATCACCCTGAGCACTGAGCACCCAGCACCCCGAGTACTGAGCACCCAGCACCCTGAGTACTGAGCACGCAGCACCCTGAGCACTGAGCACCCGGAGGACTGAGCACCCAGCACCCTGAGTACTGAGCACCCAGCACCCCGAGTACTGAGCACCCAGCACCCTGAGTACTGAGCACCCAGCACCCCGAGCACTGAGCACCCAGCACCCTGAGTACTGAGCACCCTGAGTACTGAGCACTGAGCACCGAGCACCCTGAGTACTGAGCACCCTGAGGACTGAGCACCCAGCACCCTGAGCACTGAGCACCCAGCACCCTGAGTACTGAGCACAGATCACCCTGATCACTGAGCACCCAGCACCCCGAGCACTGAGCACCCAGCACCCTGAGTACTGAGCACCCAGCACCCTGAGCACTGAGCACCAAGCACCCTGAGTACTGAACACCCAGCACCCTGAGCACTGAGTACTGAACACCCAGCACCCTGAGCACTGAGCACTGAGCACCAAGCACCCTGAGTACTGAACACCCAGCACCCTGAGCACTGAGCACCCAGCACCCCGAGCACTGA
The DNA here is from genome assembly GCF_018167655.1 of Microtus oregoni. Classification (NCBI taxonomy): domain Eukaryota; kingdom Metazoa; phylum Chordata; class Mammalia; order Rodentia; family Cricetidae; genus Microtus; species Microtus oregoni. The sequence goes on from NW_024543346.1 coordinate 67,885, forward strand.
GCACCCAGCACCCTGAGCACCCAGCACCCTGAGGACTGAGCACCCTGAGCACTGAGCACCCTGAGCACTGAGCACTGAGCACCCAGCACCCTGAGTACTGAGCACCCAACACTCTGAGCACTGAGCACCCAGCACGCTGAGTACTGAGCACCGATCACCCTGAGCACTGAGCACCTAGGACCCCGAGCACTGAGCACCCAGCACCCTGAGTACAGAGCACCCAGCACCCCGTGTACTGAGCACCCAGCACCCCGAGCACTGAGCACCCAGCACCCTGAGTACTGAGCACTGATCACCATGAGCACTGAGCACCCAGCACCCTGAGTACTGAGCACCCAGCAGCCTGAGCACTGAGCACCCAGCTCCCTGAGCACTGAGCACCCAGCACCCTGAGTACTGAGCACCCGGGACCCTGAGCACTGAGCACCGAGCACCCCGAGCACTGAGCACCCAGCACCCTGAGCACTCAGCACCCAGCACCCCGAGCACTGAGCACCCAGGACCCTGAGCACTGAGCACCCAGCACCCTGAGCACGGAGCACCCCGAGGACTGAGCACCCAGCACCCTGAGCACTGAGCACCCAGCACCTTGAGTACTGAGCACCGAGCACCCCGAGCACTAAGCACCCAGCACCCTGAGTACTGAGCACCCAGCACCCTGAGCACTGAGCACAGAGCACCCTGAGCACTGAGCAGCCAGCACCCCGAGCACGGAGCACCCAGCACGCTGAGTACTGAGCACCCAACACCCAGAGTACGGAGCACCCAGCACCCTGAGCACTGAGCACCCAGCACCCCGAGTACTGAGCACCCAGCACCCTGAGTACTGAGCACCCAGCACCCTGAGCACTGAGCACCCGGAGGACTGAGCACCCAGCACCCTGAGCACTGAGCACCGATCACCCTGAGCACTGAGCACCCAGCACCCCGAGCAATGAGCACCCAGCACCCTGAGCACTGAGCACCCAGCACCCCGAGTACTGAGCACCCAGCACCCTGAGTACTGAGCACCCAGCACCCTGAGCACTGAGCACCCGGAGGACTGAGCACCCAGCACCCTGAGCACTGAGCACCGATCACCCTGAGCACTGAGCACCCAGCAACCCGAGTACTGAGCACCCAGCACCCTGAGTACTGAGCACCCAGCACCCTGAGCACTGAGCACCCGGAGGACTGAGCACCCAGCACCCTGAGTACTGAGCACCCAGCACCCCGAGTACTGAGCACCCAGCACCCTGAGTACTGAGCACCCAGCACCCAGAGCACTGAGCACCCAGCACCCTGAGTACTGAGCACCCTGAGTACTGAGCACTGAGCACCGAGCACCCTGAGTACTGAGCACCCTGAGGACTGAGCATCCAGCACCCTGAGCACTGAGCACCCAGCACCCTGAGTACTGAGCACAGATCACCCTGATCACTGAGCACCCAGCACCCCGAGCACTGAGCACCCAGCACCCTGAGTACTGAGCACCCAGCACCCTGAGCACTGAGCACCAAGCACCCTGAGTACTGAACACCCAGCACCCTGAGCACTGAGCACTGAGCACCCAGCACCCTGAGCACTGAGCACTGAGCACCCAGCACCCCGAGCACTGAGCACCCAGCACCCTGAGCACCAAGCACCCTGAGCACTGAGCACCCTGAGCACTGAGCACCCTGAGCACTGAGCACTGAGCACCCAGCACCCTGAGTACTGAGCACCCAACACTCTGAGCACTGAGCACCCAGCACGCTGAGTACTGAGCACCGATCACCCTGAGCACTGAGCACCTAGGAACCCGAGCACTGAGCACCCAGCACCCTGAGTACAGAGCACCCAGCACCCCGTGTACTGAGCACCCAGCACCCCGAGCACTGAGCACCCAGCACCCTGAGTACTGAGCACCGATCACCATGAGCACTGAGCACCCAGCACCCTGAGTACTGAGCACCCAGCAGTCTGAGCACTGAGCACCCAGCACCCTGAGCACTGAGCACCCAGCACCCTGAGTACTGAGCACCCAGCACCCTGAGTACTGAGTACCCAGTACACTGAGCACTGAGCACCCAGCACCCTGAGTACTGAGCACCGAGCACCCTGAGTACTGAGCACCCAGCACCCTTAGTACTGAGCACCCAGCACCCTGAGCACTGAGCACCCAGCACCCTGAGTACTGAGCACCCAGTACCACCCTCAGCACTGAGCACCCAGCACCCCGAGCACTGAGCACCCAGCACCCTGAGCACTGAGCACCCAGCACCCTGAGTACTGAGCACCCAGCACCCCGAGTACTGAGCACCGAGCACCTCGAGCACTGAGCACCCAGCACCCTGAGTACTGAGCACCCAGCACCCTGAGTACTGAGCACTGAGCACCCCGAGTACTGAGCACCCAGCACCCCGAGCACTGAGCAGCCACCAACCTGAGTACTGAGAACAGATCACCCTGAGTACTGAGCACCCAGCACCCTGAGTACTGAGCCCCCAGCACCCTGAGTACTGAGCACCCAGCACCCCGAGCACTGAGCACCCAGCACCCCGAGTACTGAGCACCCAGCACCCTGAGTACTGAGCACCCAGCACCCTGAGTACTGAGCCCCTAGAACCCTGAGAATGAGCACGCAGCACCATGAATACTGAGCACCCAGCACCCTGAGTACTGAGCACTAAGCACCCAGAGCACTGAGAACCCAGCACCCCGAGCACGGAGCACCCAGGACCCCGAGCACTGAGAACTGAGCACCCAGCACCCTGAGTACTGAGCACCGAGCTCCCCGAGCACTGAGCACCCTGAGTACTGAGCACCCAGCACCCCGATCACTGAGCACCCAGCACCCTGAGCACTGAGCACCCAGCACCCTGAGCACTGAGCACCCAGCACCCTGAGTACTGAGCACCCAGCATGCTGAGTACTGAGCACCCAGCACCCCGAGCATTGAGCAACCAGCACCCTGAGTACTGAGCACTGAGCACCCAGCACCCCGAGCACTGAGCACCCAGCACCCTGAGCACTGAGCACCCAGCACCCTGAGCACAGAGCACCCCAAGGACTTAGCACCCAGCACCCTGAGCACTGAGCACCCAGCACCTTGAGTACTGAGCACCGAGCACCCCGAGCACTAAGCACCCAGCACCCTGAGTACTGAGCACCCAGCACCCTGAGCACTGAGCACATAGCACCCTGAGCACTGAGCAGCCAGCACCCCGAGCACGGAGCACCCAGCACCCTGAGTACTGAGCACCCAGCACCCCGAGCACTGAGCACCCAGCACCCTGTGTACTGAGCACTGAGCACCCTGAGTACTAAGCACCCAGCACCCTGAGTACTGAGCACCCGGGACCCTGAGCACTGAGCACCGAGCACCCCAAGCACTGAGCACCCAGCACCCTGAGCACTCAGCACCCAGCACCCCGAGCACTGAGCACCCAGGACCCTGAGCACTGAGCACCCAGCACCCTGAGCACGGAGCACCCCGAGGACTGAGCACCCAGCACCCTGAGCACTGAGCACCCAGCACCTTGAGTACTGAGCACCGAGCACCCCGAGCACTAAGCACCCAGCACCCAGAGTACTGAGCACCCAGCACCCTGAGCACTGAGCACAGAGCACCCTGAGCACTGAGCAGCCAGCACCCCGAGCACGGAGCACCCAGCACGCTGAGTACTGAGCACCCAACACCCAGAGTACGGAGCACCCAGCACCCTGAGCACTGAGCACCCAGCACCCCGAGTACTGAGCACCCAGCACCCTGAGTACTGAGCACCCAGCACCCTGAGCACTGAGCACCCGGAGGACTGAGCACCCAGCACCCTGAGCACTGAGCACCGATCACCCTGAGCACTGAGCACCCAGCACCCCGAGCAATGAGCACCCAGCACCCTGAGCACTGAGCACTCAGCACCCCGAGTACTGAGCACCCAGCACCCTGAGTACTGAGCACCCAGCACCCTGAGCACTGAGCACCCGGAGGACTGAGCACCCAGCACCCTGAGCACTGAGCACCGATCACCCTGAGCACTGAGCACCCAGCACCCCGAGTACTGAGCACCCAGCACCCTGAGTACTGAGCACCCAGCACCCTGAGCACTGAGCACCCGGAGGACTGAGCACCCAGCACCCTGAGTACTGAGCACCCAGCACCCCGAGTACTGAGCACCCAGCACCCTGAGTACTGAGCTCCCAGCACCCAGAGCACTGAGCACCCAGCACCCTGAGTACTGAGCACCCTGAGTACTGAGCACTGAGCACCGAGCACCCTGAGTACTGAGCACCCTGAGGACTGAGCATCCAGCACCCTGAGCACTGAGCACCCAGCACCCTGAGTACTGAGCACAGATCACCCTGATCACTGAGCACCCAGCACCCCGAGCACTGAGCACCCAGCACCCTGAGTACTGAGCACCCAGCACCCTGAGCACTGAGCACCAAGCACCCTGAGTACTGAACACCCAGCACCCTGAGCACTGAGCACTGAGCACCCAGCACCCTGAGCACTGAGCACTGAGCACCCAGCACCCCGAGCACTGAGCACCCAGCACCCTGAGCACCCAGCACCCTGAGCACTGAGCACCCTGAGCACTGAGCACCCTGAGCACTGAGCACTGAGCACCCAGCACCCTGAGTACTGAGCCCCCAGCACCCTGAGTACTGAGCACCCAGCACCCCGAGCACTGAGCACCCAGCACCCCGAGAATGAGCACCCAGCACCCTGAGTACTGAGAACCGAGCACCCTGAGTACTGAGCACCCAGCACCCTGAGTACTGAGCCCCTAGAACCCTGAGAATGAGCACGCAGCACCATGAATACTGAGCACCCAGCACCCTGAGTACTGAGCACTAAGCACCCAGAGCACTGAGAACCCAGCACCCCGAGCACGGAGCACCCAGGACCCCGAGCACTGAGAACTGAGCACCCAGCACCCTGAGTACTGAGCACCGAGCTCCCCGAGCACTGAGCACCCTGAGTACTGAGCACCCAGCACCCCGATCACTGAGCACCCAGCACCCTGAGCACTGAGCACCCAGCACCCTGAGCACTGAGCACCCAGCACCCTGAGTACTGAGCACCCAGCATGCTGAGTACTGAGCACCCAGCACCCCGAGCATTGAGCAACCAGCACCCTGAGTACTGAGCACTGAGCACCCAGCACCCCGAGCACTGAGCACCCAGCACCCTGAGCACTGAGCACCCAGCACCCTGAGCACGGAGCACCCCGAGGACTTAGCACCCAGCACCCTGAGCACTGAGCACCCAGCACCTTGAGTACTGAGCACCGAGCACCCCGAGCACTAAGCACCCAGCACCCTGAGTACTGAGCACCCAGCACCCTGAGCACTGAGCACATAGCACCCTGAGCACTGAGCAGCCAGCACCCCGAGCACGGAGCACCCAGCACCCTGAGTACTGAGCACCCAGCACCCCGAGCACTGAGCACCCAGCACCCTGTGTACTGAGCACTGAGCACCCTGAGTACTAAGCACCCAGCACCCTGAGTACTGAGCACCCGGGACCCTGAGCACTGAGCACCGAGCACCCCGAGCACTGAGCACCCAGCACCCTGAGCACTCAGCACCCAGCACCCCGAGCACTGAGCACCCAGGACCCTGAGCACTGAGCACCCAGCACCCTGAGCACGGAGCACCCCGAGGACTGAGCACCCAGCACCCTGAGCACTGAGCACCCAGCACCTTGAGTACTGAGCACCGAGCACCCCGAGCACTAAGCACCCAGCACCCAGAGTACTGAGCACCCAGCACCCTGAGCACTGAGCACAGAGCACCCTGAGCACTGAGCAGCCAGCACCCCGAGCACGGAGCACCCAGCACGCTGAGTACTGAGCACCCAACAACCAGAGTACTGACCACCCAGCAACCTGAGTACTGAGCACCCAGCACCCTGAGCACTGAGCACCCAGAGGACTGAGCACCCAGCACCCTGAGCACTGAGCACCGATCACCCTGAGCACTGAGCACCCAGCACCCGAGCACTGAGCACCCAGCACCCTGAGCACTGAGCACCCAGCACCCCGAGTACTGAGCACCCAGCACCCTGAGTACTGAGCACCCAGCACCCTGAGCACTGAGCACCCGGAGGACTGAGCACCCAGCACCCTGAGCACTGAGCACCGATCACCCTGAGCACTGAGCACCCAGCACCCCGAGTACTGAGCACCCAGCACCCTGAGTACTGAGCACGCAGCACCCTGAGCACTGAGCACCCGGAGGACTGAGCACCCAGCACCCTGAGTACTGAGCACCCAGCACCCCGAGTACTGAGCACCCAGCACCCTGAGTACTGAGCACCCAGCACCCCGAGCACTGAGCACCCAGCACCCTGAGTACTGAGCACCCTGAGTACTGAGCACTGAGCACCGAGCACCCTGAGTACTGAGCACCCTGAGGACTGAGCACCCAGCACCCTGAGCACTGAGCACCCAGCACCCTGAGTACTGAGCACAGATCACCCTGATCACTGAGCACCCAGCACCCCGAGCACTGAGCACCCAGCACCCTGAGTACTGAGCACCCAGCACCCTGAGCACTGAGCACCAAGCACCCTGAGTACTGAACACCCAGCACCCTGAGCACTGAGTACTGAACACCCAGCACCCTGAGCACTGAGCACTGAGCACCAAGCACCCTGAGTACTGAACACCCAGCACCCTGAGCACTGAGCACCCAGCACCCCGAGCACTGAGCACCCAGCACCCTGAGCACCCAGCACCCTGAGGACTGAGCACCCTGAGCACTGAGCACCCTGAGCACTGAGCACTGAGCACCCAGCACCCTGAGTACTGAGCACCCAACACTCTGAGCACTGAGCACCCAGCACGCTGAGTACTGAGCACCGATCACCCTGAGCACTGAGCACCTAGGACCCCGAGCACTGAGCACCCAGCACCCTGAGTACAGAGCACCCAGCACCCCGTGTACTGAGCACCCAGCACCCCGAGCACTGAGCACCCAGCACCCTGAGTACTGAGCACTGATCACCATGAGCACTGAGCACCCAGCACCCTGAGTACTGAGCACCCAGCAGCCTGAGCACTGAGCACCCAGCTCCCTGAGCACTGAGCACCCAGCACCCTGAGTACTGAGCACCCGGGACCCTGAGCACTGAGCACCGAGCACCCCGAGCACTGAGCACCCAGCACCCTGAGCACTCAGCACCCAGCACCCCGAGCACTGAGCACCCAGGACCCTGAGCACTGAGCACCCAGCACCCTGAGCACGGAGCACCCCGAGGACTGAGCACCCAGCACCCTGAGCACTGAGCACCCAGCACCCTGAGTACTGAGCACCCTGAGTACTGAGCACTGAGCACCGAGCACCCTGAGTACTGAGCACCCTGAGGACTGAGCATCCAGCACCCTGAGCACTGAGCACCCAGCACCCCGAGCACTGAGCACCCAGCACCCTGAGTACTGAGCACCCAGCACCCTGAGCACTGAGCACCAAGCACCCTGAGTACTGAACACCCAGCACCCTGAGCACTGAGCACCCAGCACCCTGAGCACTGAGCACAGAGCACCCTGAGCACTGAGCAGCCAGCACCCCGAGCACGGAGCACCCAGCACGCTGAGTACTGAGCACCCAACACCCAGAGTACGGAGCACCCAGCACCCTGAGCACTGAGCACCCAGCACCCCGAGTAATGAGCACCCAGCACCCTGAGTACTGAGCACCCAGCACCCTGAGCACTGAGCACCCGGAGGACTGAGCACCCAGCACCCTGAGCACTGAGCACCGATCACCCTGAGCACTGAGCACCCAGCACCCCGAGCAATGAGCACCCAGCACCCTGAGCACTGAGCACCCAGCACCCCGAGTACTGAGCACCCAGCACCCTGAGTACTGAGCACCCAGCACCCTGAGCACTGAGCACCCGGAGGACTGAGCACCCAGCACACTGAGCACTGAGCACCGATCACCCTGAGCACTGAGCACCCAGCACCCCGAGTACTGAGCACCCAGCACCCTGAGTACTGAGCACCCAGCACCCTGAGCACTGAGCACCCGGAGGACTGAGCACCCAGCACCCTGAGTACTGAGCACCCAGCACCCCGAGTACTGAGCACCCAGCACCCTGAGTACTGAGCACCCAGCACCCAGAGCACTGAGCACCCAGCACCCTGAGTACTGAGCACCCTGAGTACTGAGCACTGAGCACCGAGCACCCTGAGTACTGAGCACCCTGAGGACTGAGCATCCAGCACCCTGAGCACTGAGCACCCAGCACCCTGAGTACTGAGCACAGATCACCCTGATCACTGAGCACCCAGCACCCCGAGCACTGAGCACCCAGCACCCTGAGTACTGAGCACCCAGCACCCTGAGCACTGAGCACCAAGCACCCTGAGTACTGAACACCCAGCACCCTGAGCACTGAGCACTGAGCACCCAGCACCCTGAGCACTGAGCACTGAGCACCCAGCACCCCGAGCACTGAGCACCCAGCACCCTGAGCACCCAGCACCCTGAGCACTGAGCACCCTGAGCACCGAGCACCCTGAGCACTGAGCACTGAGCACCCAGCACCCTGAGTACTGAGCACCCAACACTCTGAGCACTGAGCACCCAGCACGCTGAGTACTGAGCACCGATCACCCTGAGCACTGAGCACCTAGGACCCCGAGCACTGAGCACCCAGCACCCTGAGTACAGAGCACCCAGCACCCCGTGTACTGAGCACCCAGCACCCCGAGCACTGAGCACCCAGCACACTGAGTACTGAGCACCGATCACCATGAGCACTGAGCACCCAGCACCCTGAGTACTGAGCACCCAGCAGCCTGAGCACTGAGCACCCAGCACCCTGAGCACTGAGCACCCAGCACCCTGAGTACTGAGCACCCAGCACCCTGAGTACTGAGTACCCAGCACACTGAGCACTGAGCACCCAGCACCCTGAGTACTGAGCACCGAGCACCCTGAGTACTGAGCACCCAGCACCCTTAGTACTGAGCACCCAGCACCCTGAGCACTGAGCACCCAGCACCCTGAGTACTGAGCACCCAGTACCACCCTCAGCACTGAGCACCCAGCACCCCGAGCACTGAGCACCCAGCACCCTGAGCACTGAGCACCCAGCACCCTGAGTACTGAGCACCCAGCACCCCGAGTACTGAGCACCGAGCACCTCGAGCACTGAGCACCCAGCACCCTGAGTACTGAGCACCCAGCACCCTGAGTACTGAGCACTGAGCACCCCGAGTACTGAGCACCCAGCACCCCGAGCACTGAGCAGCCACCAACCTGAGTACTGAGAACAGATCACCCTGAGTACTGAGCACCCAGCACCCTGAGTACTGAGCCCCCAGCACCCTGAGTACTGAGCACCCAGCACCCCGAGCACTGAGCACCCAGCACCCCGAGAATGAGCACCCAGCACCCTGAGTACTGAGAACCGAGCACCCTGAGTACTGAGCACCCAGCACCCTGAGTACTGAGCCCCTAGAACCCTGAGAATGAGCACGCAGCACCATGAATACTGAGCACCCAGCACCCTGAGTACTGAGCACTAAGCACCCAGAGCACTGAGAACCCAGCACCCCGAGCACGGAGCACCCAGGACCCCGAGCACTGAGAACTGAGCACCCAGCACCCTGAGTACTGAGCACCGAGCTCCCCGAGCACTGAGCACCCTGAGTACTGAGCACCCAGCACCCCGATCACTGAGCACCCAGCACCCTGAGCACTGAGCACCCAGCACCCTGAGCACTGAGCACCCAGCACCCTGAGTACTGAGCACCCAGCATGCTGAGTACTGAGCACACAGCACCCCGAGCATTGAGCAACCAGCACCCTGAGTACTGAGCACTGAGCACCCAGCACCCCGAGCACTGAGCACCCAGCACCCTGAGCACTGAGCACCCAGCACCCTGAGCACGGAGCACCCCGAGGACTTAGCACCCAGCACCCTGAGCACTGAGCACCCAGCACCTTGAGTACTGAGCACCGAGCACCCCGAGCACTAAGCACCCATCACCCTGAGTACTGAGCACCCAGCACCCTGAGCACTGAGCACATAGCACCCTGAGCACTGAGCAGCCAGCACCCCGAGCACGGAGCACCCAGCACCCTGAGTACTGAGCACCCAGCACCCCGAGCACTGAGCACCCAGCACCCTGTGTACTGAGCACTGAGCACCCTGAGTACTCAGCACCCAGCACCCTGAGTACTGAGCACCCGGGACCCTGAGCACTGAGCACCGAGCACCCCGAGCACTGAGCACCCAGCACCCTGAGCACTCAGCACCCAGCACCCCGAGCACTGAGCACCCAGGACCCTGAGCACTGAGCACCCAGCACCCTGAGCACGGAGCACCCCGAGGACTGAGCACCCAGCACCCTGAGCACTGAGCACCCAGCACCTTGAGTACTGAGCACCGAGCACCCCGAGCACTAAGCACCCAGCACCCAGAGTACTGAGCACCCAGCACCCTGAGCACTGAGCACAGAGCACCCTGAGCACTGAGCAGCCAGCACCCCGAGCACGGAGCACCCAGCACGCTGAGTACTGAGCACCCAACAACCAGAGTACTGAGCACCCAGCACCCTGAGCACTGAGCACCCAGCACCCCGAGTACTGACCACCCAGCACCCTGAGTACTGAGCACCCAGCACCCTGAGCACTGAGCACCCAGAGGACTGAGCACCCAGCACCCTGAGCACTGAGCACCGATCACCCTGAGCACTGAGCACCCAGCACCCGAGCACTGAGCACCCAGCACCCTGAGCACTGAGCACCCAGCACCCCGAGTACTGAGCACCCAGCACCCTGAGTACTGAGCACCCAGCACCCTGAGCACTGAGCACCCGGAGGACTGAGCACCCAGCACCCTGAGCACTGAGCACCGATCACCCTGAGCACTGAGCACCCAGCACCCCGAGTACTGAGCACCCAGCACCCTGAGTACTGAGCACGCAGCACCCTGAGCACTGAGCACCCGGAGGACTGAGCACCCAGCACCCCGAGTACTGAGCACCCAGCACCCTGAGTACTGAGCACCCAGCACCCCGAGCACTGAGCACCCAGCACCCTGAGTACTGAGCACCCTGAGAACTGAGCACTGAGCACCGAGCACCCTGAGTACTGAGCACCCTGAGGACTGAGCACCCAGCACCCTGAGCACTGAGCACCCAGCACCCTGAGTACTGAGCACAGATCACCCTGATCACTGAGCACCCAGCACCCCGAGCACTGAGCACCCAGCACCCTGAGTACTGAGCACCCAGCACCCTGAGCACTGAGCACCAAGCACCCTGAGTACTGAACACCCAGCACCCTGAGCACTGAGTACTGAACACCCAGCACCCTGAGCACTGAGCACTGAGCACCAAGCACCCTGAGTACTGAACACCCAGCACCCTGAGCACTGAGCACCCAGCACCCCGAGCACTGAGCACCCAGCACCCTGAGCACCCAGCACCCTGAGGACTGAGCACCCTGAGCACTGAGCACCCTGAGCACTGAGCACTGAGCACCCAGCACCCTGAGCACTGAGCACCCAGCACCCCGAGTACTGACCACCCAGCACCCTGAGTACTGAGCACCCAGCACCCTGAGCACTGAGCACCCAGAGGACTGAGCACCCAGCACCCTGAGCACTGAGCACCGATCACCCTGAGCACGGAGCACCCAGCACCCGAGCACTGAGCACCCAGCACCCTGAGCACTGAGCACCCAGCACCCCGAGTACTGAGCACCCAGCACCCTGAGTACTGAGCACCCAGCACCCTGAGCACTGAGCACCCGGAGGACTGAGCACCCAGCACCCTGAGCACTGAGCACCGATCACCCTGAGCACTGAGCACCCAGCACCCCGAGTACTGAGCACCCAGCACCCTGAGTAATGAGCACTCAGCACCCTGAGCACTGAGCACCCGGAGGACTGAGCACCCAGCACCCTGAGTACTGAGCACCCAGCACCCCGAGTACTGAGCACCCAGCACCCTGAGTACTGAGCACCCAGCACCCCGAGCACTGAGCACCCAGCACCCTGAGTACTGAGCACCCTGAGTACTGAGCACTGAGCACCGAGCACCCTGAGTACTGAGCACCCTGAGGACTGAGCACCCAGCACCCTGAGCACTGAGCACCCAGCACCCTGAGTACTGAGCACAGATCACCCTGATCACTGAGCACCCAGCACCCCGAGCACTGAGCACCCAGCACCCTGAGTACTGAGCACCCAGCACCCTGAGCACTGAGCACCAAGCACCCTGAGTACTGAACACCCAGCACCCTGAGCACTGAGTACTGAACACCCAGCACCCTGAGCACTGAGCACTGAGCACCAAGCACCCTGAGTACTGAACACCCAGCACCCTGAGCACTGAGCACCCAGCACCCCGAGCACTGAGCACCCAGCACCCTGAGCACCCAGCACCCTGAGGACTGAGCACCCTGAGCACTGAGCACTGAGCACCCAGCACCCTGAGTACTGAGCACCCAACACTCTGAGCACTGAGCACCCAGCACGCTGAGTACTGAGCACCGATCACCCTGAGCACTGAGCACCTAGGACCCCGAGCACTGAGCACCCAGCACCCTGAGTACAGAGCACCCAGCACCCCGTGTACTGAGCACCCAGCACCCCGAGCACTGAGCACCCAGCACCCTGAGTACTGAGCACTGATCACCATGAGCACTGAGCACCCAGCACCCTGAGTACTGAGCACCCAGCAGCCTGAGCACTGAGCACCCAGCTCCCTGAGCACTGAGCACCCAGCACCCTGAGTACTGAGCACCCAGCACCCTGAGTACTGAGTACCCAGCACCTTGAGCACTGAGCACCCAGCACCCTGAGTACTGAGCACCGAGCACCCTGAGTACTGAGCACCCAGCACCCTTAGTACTGAGCACCCAGCACCCTGAGCACTGAGCACCCAGCACCCTGAGCACGGAGCACCCCGAGGACTGAGCACCCAGCACCCTGAGCACTGAGCACCCAGCACCTTGAGTACTGAGCACCGAGCACCCCGAGCACTAAGCACCCAGCACCCTGAGTACTGAGCACCCAGCACCCTGAGCACTGAGCACAGAGCACCCTGAGCACTGAGCAGCCAGCACCCCGAGCACGGAGCACCCAGCACGCTGAGTACTGAGCACCCAACACCCAGAGTACGGAGCACCCAGCACCCTGAGCACTGAGCACCCAGCACCCCGAGTACTGAGCACCCAGCACCCTGAGTACTGAGCACCCAGCACCCTGAGCACTGAGCACCCGGAGGACTGAGCACCCAGCACCCTGAGCACTGAGCACCGATCACCCTGAGCACTGAGCACCCAGCACCCCGAGCAATGAGCACCCAGCACCCTGAGCACTGAGCACCCAGCACCCCGAGTACTGAGCACCCAGCACCCTGAGTACTGAGCACCCAGCACCCTGAGCACTGAGCACCCGGAGGACTGAGCACCCAGCACCCTGAGCACTGAGCACCGATCACCCTGAGCACTGAGCACCCAGCACCCCGAGTACTGAGCACCCAGCACCCTGAGTACTGAGCACCCAGCACCCTGAGCACTGAGCACCCGGAGGACTGAGCACCCAGCACCCTGAGTACTGAGCACCCAGCACCCCGAGTACTGAGCACCCAGCACCCTGAGTACTGAGCACCCAGCACCCAGAGCACTGAGCACCCAGCACCCTGAGTACTGAGCACCCTGAGTACTGAGCACTGAGCACCGAGCACCCTGAGTACTGAGCACCCTGAGGACTGAGCATCCAGCACCCTGAGCACTGAGCACCCAGCACCCTGAGTACTGAGCACAGATCACCCTGATCACTGAGCACCCAGCACCCCGAGCACTGAGCACCCAGCACCCTGAGTACTGAGCACCCAGCACCCTGAGCACTGAGCACCAAGCACCCTGAGTACTGAACACCCAGCACCCTGAGCACTGAGCACTGAGCACCCAGCACCCTGAGCACTGAGCACTGAGCACCCAGCACCCCGAGCACTGAGCACCCAGCACCCTGAGCACCCAGCACCCTGAGCACTGAGCACCCTGAGCACTGAGCACTCTGAACACTGAGCACTGAGCACCCAGCACCCTGAGTACTGAGCACCCAACACTCTGAGCACTGAGCACCCAGCACGCTGAGTACTGAGCACCGATCACCCTGAGCACTGAGCACCTAGGACCCCGAGCACTGAGCACCCAGCACCCTGAGCACTGAGCACCGAGCTCCCCGATCACTGAGCACCCTGAGTACTGAGCACCCAGCACCACGATCACTGAGCACCCAGCACCCTGAGCACTGAGCACCCAGCACCCTGAGCACTGAGCACCCAGCACCCTGAGTACTGAGCACCCAGCATGCTGAGTACTGAGCACCCAGCACCCCGAGCATTGAGCAACCAGCACCCTGAGTACTGAGCACTGAGCACCCAGCACCCCGAGCACTGAGCACCCAGCACCCTGAGCACTGAGCACCCAGCACCCTGAGTACGGAGCACCCCGAGGACTTAGCACCCAGCACCCTGAGCACTGAGCACCCAGCACCTTGAGTACTGAGCACCGAGCACCCCGAGCACTAAGCACCCAGCACCCTGAGTACTGAGCACCCAGCACCCTGAGCACTGAGCACATAGCACCCTGAGCACTGAGCAGCCAGCACCCCGAGCACGGAGCACCCAGCACCCTGAGTACTGAGCACCCAGCACCCCGAGCACTGAGCACCCAGCACCCTGTGTACTGAGCACTGAGCACCCTGAGTACTAAGCACCCAGCACCCTGAGTACTGAGCACCCGGGACCCTGAGCACTGAGCACCGAGCACCCCGAGCACTGAGCACCCAGCACCCTGAGCACTCAGCACCCAGCACCCCGAGCACTGAGCACCCAGGACCCTGAGCACTGAGCACCCAGCACCCTGAGCACGGAGCACCCCGAGGACTGAGCACCCAGCACCCTGAGCACTGAGCACCCAGCACCTTGAGTACTGAGCACCGAGCACCCCGAGCACTAAGCACCCAGCACCCAGAGTACTGAGCACCCAGCACCCTGAGCACTGAGCACAGAGCACCCTGAGCACTGAGCAGCCAGCACCCCGAGCACGGAGCACCCAGCACGCTGAGTACTGAGCACCCAACAACCAGAGTACTGAGCACCCAGCACCCTGAGCACTGAGCACCCAGCACCCCGAGTACTGACCACCCAGCACCCTGAGTACTGAGCACCCAGCACCCTGAGCACTGTGCACCCAGAGGACTGAGCACCCAGCACCCTGAGCACTGAGCACCGATCACCCTGAGCACTGAGCACCCAGCACCCGAGCACTGAGCACCCAGCACCCTGAGCACTGAGCACCCAGCACCCCGAGTACTGAGCACCCAGCACCCTGAGTACTGAGCACCCAGCACCCTGAGCACTGAGCACCCGGAGGACTGAGCACCCAGCACCCTGAGCACTGAGCACCGATCACCCTGAGCACTGAGCACCCAGCACCCCGAGTACTGAGCACCCAGCACCCTGAGTACTGAGCACGCAGCACCCTGAGCACTGAGCACCCGGAGGACTGAGCACCCAGCACCCTGAGTACTGAGCACCCAGCACCCCGAGTACTGAGCACCCAGCACCCTGAGTACTGAGCACCCAGCACCCCGAGCACTGAGCACCCAGCACCCTGAGTACTGAGCACCCTGAGTACTGAGCACTGAGCACCGAGCACCCTGAGTACTGAGCACCCTGAGGACTGAGCACCCAGCACCCTGAGCACTGAGCACCCAGCACCCTGAGTACTGAGCACAGATCACCCTGATCACTGAGCACCCAGCACCCCGAGCACTGAGCACCCAGCACCCTGAGTACTGAGCACCCAGCACCCTGAGCACTGAGCACCAAGCACCCTGAGTACTGAACACCCAGCAGCCTGAGCACTGAGTACTGAACACAAAGCACCCTGAGCACTGAGCACTGAGCACCAAGCACCCTGAGTACTGAACACCCAGCACCCTGAGTACTGAGCACCCAGCACCCCGAGCACTGAGCACCCAGCACCCTGAGCACCCAGCACCCTGAGGACTGAGCACCCTGAGCACTGAGCACCCTGAGCACTGAGCACTGAGCACCCAGCACCCTGAGTACTGAGCACCCAACACTCTGAGCACTGAGCACCCAGCACGCTGAGTACTGAGCACCGATCACCCTGAGCACTGAGCACCTAGGACCCCGAGCACTGAGCACCCAGCACCCTGAGTACAGAGCACCCAGCACCCCGTGTACTGAGCACCCAGCACCCCGAGCACTGAGCACCCAGCACCCTGAGTACTGAGCACTGATCACCATGAGCACTGAGCACCCAGCACCCTGAGTACTGAGCACCCAGCAGCCTGAGCACTGAGCACCCAGCTCCCTGAGCACTGAGCACCCAGCACCCTGAGTACTGAGCACCCAGCACCCTGAGTACTGAGTACCCAGCACCTTGAGCACTGAGCACCCAGCACCCCGAGTACTGAGCACCCAGCACCCTGAGTACTGAGCACCCAGCACCCCGAGCACTGAGCACCCAGCACCCTGAGTACTGAGCACCCTGAGTACTGAGCACTGAGCACCGAGCACCCTGAGTACTGAGCACCCTGAGGACTGAGCACCCAGCACCCTGAGCACTGAGCACCCAGCACCCTGAGTACTGAGCACAGATCACCCTGATCACTGAGCACCCAGCATCCCGAGCACTGAGCACCCAGCACCCTGAGTACTGAGCACCCAGCACCCTGAGCACTGAGCACCAAGCACCCTGAGTACTGAACACCCAGCACCCTGAGCACTGAGTACTGAACACCCAGCACCCTGAGCACTGAGCACTGAGCACCAAGCACCCTGAGTACTGAACACCCAGCACCCTGAGCACTGAGCACCCAGCACCCCGAGCACTGAGCACCCAGCACCCTGAGCACCCAGCACCCTGAGGACTGAGCACCCTGAGCACTGAGCACCCTGAGCACTGAGCACTGAGCACCCAGCACCCTGAGTACTGAGCACCCAACACTCTGAGCACTGAGCACCCAGCACGCTGAGTACTGAGCACCGATCACCCTGAGCACTGAGCACCTAGGACCCCGAGCACTGAGCACCCAGCACCCTGAGTACAGAGCACCCAGCACCCCGTGTACTGAGCACCCAGCACCCCGAGCACTGAGCACCCAGCACCCTGAGTACTGAGCACTGATCACCATGAGCACTGAGCACCCAGCACCCTGAGTACTGAGCACCCAGCAGCCTGAGCACTGAGCACCCAGCTCCCTGAGCACTGAGCACCCAGCACCCTGAGTACTGAGCACCCAGCACCCTGAGTACTGAGTACCCAGCACCTTGAGCACTGAGCACCCAGCACCCTGAGTACTGAGCACCGAGCACCCTGAGTACTGAGCACCCAGCACCCTTAGTACTGAGCACCCAGCACCCTGAGCACTGAGCACCCAGCACCCTGAGTACTGAGCACCCAGCACCACCCTCAGCACTGAGCACCCAGTACCCCGAGCACTGAGTACCCAGCACCCTGAGCACTGAGCACCCAGCACCCTGAGTACTGAGCACCCAGCACCCCGAGTACTGAGCACCGAGCACCTCGAGCACTGAGCACCCAGCACCCTGAGTACTGAGCACCCAGCACCCTGAGTACTGAGCACTGAGCACCCCGAGTACTGAGCACCCAGCACCCCGAGCACTGAGCACCCAGCAACCTGAGTACTGAGAACAGATCACCCTGAGTACTGAGCACCCAGCACCCTGAGTACTGAGCCCCCAGCACCCTGAGTACTGAGCACCCAGCACCCCGAGCACTGAGCACCCAGCACCCCGAGAATGAGCACCCAGCACCCTGAGTACTGAGAACCGAGCACCCTGAGTACTGAGCACCCAGCACCCTGAGTACTGAGCCCCTAGAACCCTGAGAATGAGCACGCAGCACCATGAGTACTGAGCACCCAGCACCCGGAGTACTGAGCACTAAGCACCCAGAGCACTGAGAACCCAGCACCCCGAGCACGGAGCACCCAGGACCGCGAGCACTGAATACTGAGCACCCAGCACCCTGAGTACTGAGCACCGAGCTCCCCGAGCACTGAGCACCCTGAGTACTGAGCACCCAGGACCCCAATCACTGAGCACCCAGCACCCTGAGCACTGAGCACCCAGCACCCTGAGCACTGAGCACCCAGCACCCTGAGTACTGAGCACCCAGCATGCTGAGTACTGAGCACCCAGCACCCCGAGCACTGAGCAACCAGCACCCTGAGTACTGAGCACTGAGCACCCAGCACCCCGAGCACTGAGCACCCAGCACCCTGTGTACTGAGCACTGAGCACCCTGAGTACTAAGCACCCAGCACCCTGAGTACTGAGCACCCAGGACCCTGAGCACTGAGCACCGAGCACCCCGAGCACTGAGCACCCAGCACCCTGAGAACTCAGCACCCAGCACCCCGAGCACTGAGCACCCAGCACCCTGAGCACTGAGCACCCAGCACCCTGAGCACGGAGCACCCCGAGGACTGAGCACCCAGCACCCTGAGCACTGAGCACCCAGCACCTTGAGTACTGAGCACCGAGCACCCCGAGCACTAAGCACCCAGCACCCTGAGTACTGAGCACCCAGCACCCTGAGCACTGAGCACATAGCACCCTGAGCACTGAGCAGCCAGCACCCCGAGCACGGAGCACCCAGCACCCTGAGTACTGAGCACCCAACACCCAGAGTACTGAGCACCCAGCACCCTGAGCACTGAGCACCCAGCACCCCGAGTACTGAGCACCCAGCACCCTGAGTACTGAGCACCCAGCACCCTGAGCACTGAGCACCCGGAGGACTGAGCACCCAGCACCCTGAGCACTGAGCACCGATCACCCTGAGCACTGAGCACCCAGCACCCCGAGCACTGAGCACCCAGCACCCTGAGCACTGAGCACCCAGCACCCCGAGTACTGAGCACCCAGCACCCTGAGTACTGAGCACCCAGCACCCTGAGCACTGAGCACCCGGAGGACTGAGCACCCAGCACCCTGAGCACTGAGCACCGATCACCCTGAGCACTGAGCACCCAGCACCCCGAGTACTGAGCACCAAGCACCCTGAGTACTGAGCATCCAGCACCCTGAGCACTGAGCACCCGGAGGACTGAGCACCCAGCACCCTGAGTACTGAGCACCCAGCACCCCGAGTACTGAGCACCCAGCACCCTGAGTACTGAGCACACAGCACCCCGAGCACTGAGCACCCAGCACCCTGAGTACTGAGCACCCTGAGTACTGAGCACTGAGCACCGAGCACCCTGAGGACTGAGCACCCAGGACCCGGAGCACTGAGCACCCAGCACCCTGAGTAGTGAGCACAGATCACCCTGATCACTGAGCACCCAGCACCCCGAGCACTGAGCACCCAGCACCCTGAGTACTGAGCACCCAGCACCCTGAGCACTGAGCACCGAGCACCCTGAGTACTGAACACCCAGCACCCTGAGCACTGAGCACTGAGCACCCAGCACCCTGAGCACTGAGCACTGAGCACCCAGCACCCCGAGCACTGAGCACCCAGCACCCTGAGCACCCAGCACCCTGAGCACTGAGCACCCTGAGCACTGAGCACCCTGAGCACTGAGCACTGAGCACCCAGCACCCTGAGTACTGAGCACCCAACACTCTGAGCACTGAGCACCCAGCACGCTGAGTACTGAGCACCGATCACCCTGAGCACTGAGCACCTAGGACCCCGAGCACTGAGCACCCAGCACCCTGAGTACAGAGCACCCAGCACCCCGTGTACTGAGCACCCAGCACCCCGAGCACTGAGCACCCAGCACCCTGAGTACTGAGCACCGATCACCATGAGCACTGAGCACCCAGCACCCTGAGTACTGAGCACCCAGCAGCCTGAGCACTGAGCACCCAGCACCCTGAGCACTGAGCACCCAGCACCCTGAGTACTGAGCACCCAGCACCCTGAGTACTGAGCACCGCGCACCCTGAGTACTGAGCACCCAGCACCCTTAGTACTGAGCACCCAGCACCCTGAGCACTGAGCACCCAGCACCCTGAGTACTGAGCACCCAGCACCACCCTCAGCACTGAGCACCCAGCACCCCGAGCACTGAACACCCAGCACCCTGAGGACTGAGCACCCAGCACCCTGAGTACTGAGCACCCAGCACCCCGAGTACTGAGCACCGAGCACCCCGAGCACTGAGCACCCAGCACCCTGAGTACTGAGCACCCAGCACCCTGAGTACTGAGCACTGAGCACCCCGAGTACTGAGCACCCAGAACCCCGAGCACTGAGCACCCAGCACCCTGAGTACTGAGCACCCTGAGTACTGAGCACTGAGCACCGAGCACCCTGAGTACTGAGCACCCTGAGGACTGAGCACCCAGCACCCTGAGCACTGAGCACCCAGCACCCTGAGTACTGAGCACAGATCACCCTGATCACTGAGCACCCAGCACCCCGAGCACTGAGCACCCAGCACCCTGAGTACTGAGCACCCAGCACCCTGAGCACTGAGCACCAAGCACCCTGAGTACTGAACACCCAGCACCCTGAGCACTGAGTACTGAACACCCAGCACCCTGAGCACTGAGCACTGAGCACCAAGCACCCTGAGTACTGAACACCCAGCACCCTGAGTACTGAGCACCCAGCACCCCGAGCACTGAGCACCCAGCACCCTGAGCACCCAGCACCCTGAGGACTGAGCACCCTGAGCACTGAGCACCCTGAGCACTGAGCACTGAGCACCCAGCACCCTGAGTACTGAGCACCCAACACTCTGAGCACTGAGCACCCAGCACGCTGAGTACTGAGCACCGATCACCCTGAGCACTGAGCACCTAGGACCCCGAGCACTGAGCACCCAGCACCCTGAGTACAGAGCACCCAGCACCCCGTGTACTGAGCACCCAGCACCCCGAGCACTGAGCACCCAGCACCCTGAGTACTGAGCACTGATCACCATGAGCACTGAGCACCCAGCACCCTGAGTACTGAGCACCCAGCAGCCTGAGCACTGAGCACCCAGCTCCCTGAGAACTGAGCACCCAGCACCCTGAGTACTGAGCACCCAGCACCCTGAGTACTGAGTACCCAGCACCTTGAGCACTGAGCACCCAGCACCCCGAGTACTGTGCACCCAGCACCCTGAGTACTGAGCACCCAGCACCCCGAGCACTGAGCACCCAGCACCCTGAGTACTGAGCACCCTGAGTACTGAGCACTGAGCACCGAGCACCCTGAGTACTGAGCACCCTGAGGACTGAGCACCCAGCACCCTGAGCACTGAGCACCCAGCACCCTGAGTACTGAGCACAGATCACCCTGATCACTGAGCACCCAGCACCCCGAGCACTGAGCACCCAGCACCCTGAGCACTGAGCACCAAGCACCCTGAGTACTGAACACCCAGCACCCTGAGCACTGAGTACTGAACACCCAGCACCCTGAGCACTGAGCACTGAGCACCAAGCACCCTGAGTACTGAACACCCAGCACCCTGAGCACTGAGCACCCAGCACCCCGAGCACTGAGCACCCAGCACACTGAGCACCCAGCACCCTGAGGACTGAGCACCCTGAGCACTGAGCACCCTGAGCACTGAGCACTGAGCACCCAGCACCCTGAGTACTGAGCACCCAACACTCTGAGCACTGAGCACCCAGCACGCTGAGTACTGAGCACCGATCACCCTGAGCACTGAGCACCTAGGACCCCGAGCACTGAGGACCCAGCACCCTGAGTACAGAGCACCCAGCACCCCGTGTACTGAGCACCCAGCACCCCGAGCACTGAGCACCCAGCACCCTGAGTACTGAGCACTGATCACCATGAGCACTGAGCACCCAGCACCCTGAGTACTGAGCACCCAGCAGCCTGAGCACTGAGCACCCAGCTCCCTGAGCACTGAGCACCCAGCACCCTGAGTACTGAGCACCCAGCACCCTGAGTACTGAGTACCCAGCACCTTGAGCACTGAGCACCCAGCACCCTGAGTACTGAGCACCGAGCACCCTGAGTACTGAGCACCCAGCACCCTTAGTACTGAGCACCCAGCACCCTGAGCACTGAGCACCCAGCACCCTGAGTACTGAGCACCCAGCACCACCCTCAGCACTGAGCACCCAGTACCCCGAGCACTGAGTACCCAGCACCCTGAGCACTGAGCACCCAGCACCCTGAGTACTGAGCACCCAGCACCCCGAGTACTGAGCACCGAGCACCTCGAGCACTGAGCACCCAGCACCCTGAGTACTGAGCACCCAGCACCCTGAGTACTGAGCACTGAGCACCCCGAGTACTGAGCACCCAGCACCCCGAGCACTGAGCACCCAGCAACCTGAGTACTGAGAACAGATCACCCTGAGTACTGAGCACCCAGCACCCTGAGTACTGAGCCCCCAGCACCCTGAGTACTGAGCACCCAGCACCCCGAGCACTGAGCACCCAGCACCCCGAGAATGAGCACCCAGCACCCTGAGTACTGAGAACCGAGCACCCTGAGTACTGAGCACCCAGCACCCTGAGTACTGAGCCCCTAGAACCCTGAGAATGAGCACGCAGCACCATGAGTACTGAGCACCCAGCACCCGGAGTACTGAGCACTAAGCACCCAGAGCACTGAGAACCCAGCACCCCGAGCACGGAGCACCCAGGACCGCGAGCACTGAATACTGAGCACCCAGCACCCTGAGTACTGAGCACCGAGCTCCCCGATCACTGAGCACCCTGAGTACTGAGCACCCAGCACCCCGATCACTGAGCACCCAGCACCCTGAGCACTGAGCACCCAGCACCCTGAGCACTGAGCACCCAGCACCCTGAGTACTGAGCACCCAGCATGCTGAGTACTGAGCACCCAGCACCCCGAGCACTGAGCAACCAGCACCCTGAGTACTGAGCACTGAGCACCCAGCACCCCGAGCACTGAGCACCCAGCACCCTGTGTACTGAGCACTGAGCACCCTGAGTACTAAGCACCCAGCACCCTGAGTACTGAGCACCCAGGACCCTGAGCACTGAGCACCGAGCACCCCGAGCACTGAGCACCCAGCACCCTGAGAACTCAGCACCCAGCACCCCGAGCACTGAGCACCCAGCACCCTGAGCACTGAGCACCCAGCACCCTGAGCACGGAGCACCCCGAGGACTGAGCACCCAGCACCCTGAGCACTGAGCACCCAGCACCTTGAGTACTGAGCACCGAGCACCCCGAGCACTAAGCACCCAGCACCCTGAGTACTGAGCACCCAGCACCCTGAGCACTGAGCACATAGCACCCTGAGCACTGAGCAGCCAGCACCCCGAGCACGGAGCACCCAGCACCCTGAGTACTGAGCACCCAACACCCAGAGTACTGAGCACCCAGCACCCTGAGCACTGAGCACCCAGCACCCCGAGTACTGAGCACCCAGCACCCTGAGTACTGAGCACCCAGCACCCTGAGCACTGAGCACCCGGAGGACTGAGCACCCAGCACCCTGAGCACTGAGCACCGATCACCCTGAGCACTGAGCACCCAGCACCCCGAGCACTGAGCACCCAGCACCCTGAGCACTGAGCACCCAGCACCCCGAGTACTGAGCACCCAGCACCCTGAGTACTGAGCACCCAGCACCCTGAGCACTGAGCACCCGGAGGACTGAGCACCCAGCACCCTGAGCACTGAGCACCGATCACCCTGAGCACTGAGCACCCAGCACCCCGAGTACTGAGCACCCAGCACCCTGAGTACTGAGCACCCAGCACCCTGAGCACTGAGCACCCGGAGGACTGAGCACCCAGCACCCTGAGTACTGAGCACCCAGCACCCTGAGTACTGAGCACCCAGCACCCCGAGCACTGAGCACCCAGCACCCTGAGTACTGAGCACCCTGAGTACTGAGCACTGAGCACCGAGCACCCTGAGGACTGAGCACCCAGGACCCGGAGCACTGAGCACCCAGCACCCTGAGTAGTGAGCACAGATCACCCTGATCACTGAGCACCCAGCACCCCGAGCACTGAGCACCCAGCACCCTGAGTACTGAGCACCCAGCACCCTGAGCACTGAGCACCGAGCACCCTGAGTACTGAACACCCAGCACCCTGAGCACTGAGCACTGAGCACCCAGCACCCTGAGCACTGAGCACTGAGCACCCAGCACCCCGAGCACTGAGCACCCAGCACCCTGAGCACCCAGCACCCTGAGCACTGAGCACCCTGAGCACTGAGCACCCTGAGCACTGAGCACTGAGCACCCAGCACCCTGAGTACTGAGCACCCAACACTCTGAGCACTGAGCACCCAGCACGCTGAGTACTGAGCACCGATCACCCTGAGCACTGAGCACCTAGGACCCCGAGCACTGAGCACCCAGCACCCTGAGTACAGAGCACCCAGCACCCCGTGTACTGAGCACCCAGCACCCCGAGCACTGAGCACCCAGCACCCTGAGTACTGAGCACCGATCACCATGAGCACTGAGCACCCAGCACCCTGAGTACTGAGCACCCAGCAGCCTGAGCACTGAGCACCCAGCACCCTGAGCACTGAGCACCCAGCACCCTGAGTACTGAGCACCCAGCACCCTGAGTACTGAGCACCGCGCACCCTGAGTACTGAGCACCCAGCACCCTTAGTACTGAGCACCCAGCACCCTGAGCACTGTGCACCCAGCACCCTGAGTACTGAGCACCCAGCAGCACCCTCAGCACTGAGCACCCAGCACCCCGAGCACTGAACACCCAGCACCCTGAGGACTGAGCACCCAGCACCCTGAGTACTGAGCACCCAGCACCCCGAGTACTGAGCACCGAGCACCCCGAGCACTGAGCACCCAGCACCCTGAGTACTGAGCACCCAGCACCCTGAGTACTGAGCACTGAGCACCCCGAGTACTGAGCACCCAGAACCCCGAGCACTGAGCACCCAGCACCCTGAGTACTGAGAACCGAGCACCCTGAGTATTGAGCACCCAGCACCCTGAGTACTGAGCCCCTAGCACCCTGAGAATGAGCACCCAGCACCATGAGTACTGAGCACCCAGCACCCTGAGTACTGAGCACTAAGCACCCAGAGCACTGAGCACCCAGCACCCTGAGCACGGAGCACCCAGGAACCTGAGCACTGAGAACTGAGCACCCAGCACCCTGAGTAATGAGCACCGAGCTCCCTGAGCACTGAGCACCCTGAGTACTAAGCACCCAGCACCCCAATCACTGAGCAACCAGCACCCTGAGCAGTGTGACACCAGCACCCTGAGCACTGAGCACCCAGCACCCTGAGTATTGAGCACCCAGCACGCTGAGTACTGAGCACCCAGCACCCCGAGCACTGAGCACCCAGCACCCTGAGTACTGAGCACTGAGCACCCAGCACCCCGAGCACTGAGCACCCAGCACCCTGTGTACTGATCACTGAGCACCCTGAGTACTAAGCACCCAGCACCATGAGTACTGAGCACCCAGGACCCTGAGCACTGAGCACCGAGCACCCCGAGCACTGAGCACCCAGCACCCTGAGCACTCAGCACCCAGCACCCCGAGCACTGAGCACCCAGCACCCTGAGCACTGAGCACCCAGCACCCTGAGCACCCCGAGGACTGAGCACCCAGCACCCTGAGCACTGAGCACCCAGCACCTTGAGTACTGAGCACCGAGCACCCCGAGCACTAAGCACCCAGCACCCTGAGTACAGAGCACCCAGCACCCTAAGCACTGAGCACCCAGCACCCTGAGCACTGAGCACCCAGCACCCCGAGCACGGAGCACCCAGCACCCTGAGTACTGAGCACCCAACACCCAGAGTACTGAGCACCCAGCACCCTGAGCACTGAGCACCCAGCACCCTGAGTACTGAGCACCCAGCACACTGAGTACTGAGCACCCAGCACCCTGAGCACTGAGCACCCGGGGGACTGAGCACCCAGCACCCTGAGCACAGAGCACCGATCACCCTGAGCACTGAGCACCCAGCACCCCGAGCACTGAGCACCCAGCACACTGAGTACTGAGCACCCAGCACCCCGAGTACTGAGCACACAGCATCCTGAGTACTGAGCACCCAGCACCCCGAGCACTGAGCACTCAGCACCCTGAGTACTGAGCACCCTGAGTACTGAGCACTGAGCACCGAGCACCCTGAGTACTGAGCACCCTGAGGACTGAGCACCCAGCACCCTGAGCACTGAGCACCCAGCACCCTGAGTACTGAGCACTGATCACCCTGAGCACTGAGCACCCAGCACCCCGAGCACTGAGCACCCAGCACCCTGAGTACTGAGCACCCAGCACCCTGAGCACTGAGCACCGAGCACCCTGAGTACTGAACAACCAGCACCCTGAGCTCTGAGCACTGAGCACCCAGCACCCTGAGCACTGAGCAATGAGCACCCAGCACCCCGAGCACTGAGCACCCAGCACCCTGAGCACCCAGCACCCTGAGCACTGAGCACCCTGAGCACTGAGCACTCTGAGCACTGAGCACTGAGCAACCAGCACCCTGAGTACTGAGCACCCAACACTCTGAGCACTGAGAACCCAGCACGCTGAGTACTGAGCACTGTGCACACAGCACCCTGAGTACTGAGCACCCAGCACCCCGAGCACTGCGCACTGAGCACACTGAGCACTGAGCACCCAGCACCCCGAGTACTGAGCACTGAGCACCCTGAGTACTGAGCAACCAGCACCCCTAGTACTGAGCACTGAGCACCCTGAGTACTGAGCACCCAGCACCCTGAGCACTGAGAACCCTGAGTACTGAGCACCGAGCACCCTGAGTACTGAGCACCCAGCACCCTGAGCACTGAGCACGGAGCACCCCGAGGACTGAGCACCCAGCACCCTGAGTACAGAGCACCCAGCACCCCGTGTACTGAGCACCCAGCACCCGGAGCACTGAGCACCCAGCACCCTGAGTACTGAGCACTGATCACCATGAGCACTGAGCACCCAGCACCCTGAGTACTGAGCACCCAGCAGCCTGAGCACTGAGCACCCAGCTCCCTGAGCACTGAGCACCCAGCACCCTGAGTACTGAGCACCCAGCACCCTGAGTACTGAGTACCCAGCACCCTGAGCACTGAGCACCCAGCACCCTGAGTACTGAGCACCGAGCACCCTGAGTACTGAGCACCCAGCACCCTTAGTACTGAGCACCCAGCACCCTGAGCACTGAGCACCCAGCACCCTGAGTACTGAGCACCCAGCACCACCCTCAGCACTGAGCACCCAGTACCCCGAGCACTGAGCACCCAGCACCCTGAGCACTGAGCACCCAGCACCCTGAGTACTGAGCACCCAGCACCCCGAGTACTGAGCACCGAGCACCTCGAGCACTGAGCACCCAGCACCCTGAGTACTGAGCACCCAGCACCCTGAGTACTGAGCACCCAGCACCACCCTCAGCACTGAGCACCCAGTACCCCGAGCACTGAGCACCCAGCACCCTGAGCACTGAGCACCCAGCACCCTGAGTACTGAGCACCCAGCACCCCGAGTACTGAGCACCCAGCACCCCGAGCACTGAGCACCCAGCAACCTGAGTACTGAGAACAGATCACCCTGAGTACTGAGCACCCAGCACCCTGAGTACTGTGCCCCCAGCACCCTGAGTACTGAGCACCCAGCACCCCGAGCACTGAGCACCCAGCACCCCGAGAATGAGCACCCAGCACCCTGAGTACTGAGAACCGAGCAGCCTGAGTACTGAGCACCCAGCACCCTGAGTACTGAGCCCCTAGAACCCTGAGAATGAGCACGCAGCACCATGAGTACTGAGCACCCAGCACCCGGAGTATTGAGCACTAAGCACCCAGAGCACTGAGAACCCAGCACCCCGAGCACGGAGCACCCAGGACCGCGAGCACTGAATACTGAGCACCCAGCACACTGAGTACTGAGCACCGAGCTCCCCGAGCACTGAGCACCCTGAGTACTGAGCACCCAGCACCCCGATCACTGAGCACCCAGCACCCTGAGCACTGAGCACCCAGCACCCTGAGCACTGAGCACCCAGCACCCTGAGTACTGAGCACCCAGCATGCTGAGTACTGAGCACCCAGCACCCCGAGCACTGAGCAACCAGCACCCTGAGTACTGAGCACTGAGCACCCAGCACCCCGAGCACTGAGCACCCAGCACCCTGTGTACTGAGCACTGAGCACCCTGAGTACTAAGCACCCAGCACCCTGAGTACTGAGCACCCAGGACCCTGAGCACTGAGCACCGAGCACCCCGAGCACTGAGCACCCAGCACCCTGAGAACTCAGCACCCAGCACCCCGAGCACTGAGCACCCAGCACCCTGAGCACTGAGCACCCAGCACCCTGAGCACGGAGCACCCCGAGGACTGAGCACCCAGCACCCTGAGCACTGAGCACCCAGCACCTTGAGTACTGAGCACCGAGCACCCCGAGCACTAAGCACCCAGCACCCTGAGTACTGAGCACCCAGCACCCTGAGCACTGAGCACATAGCACCCTGAGCACTGAGCAGCCAGCACCCCGAGCACGGAGCACCCAGCACCCTGAGTAGTGAGCACAGATCACCCTGATCACTGAGCACCAAGCACCCCGAGCACTGAGCACCCAGCACCCTGAGTACTGAGCACACAGCACCCTGAGCACTGAGCACCGAGCACCCTGAGTACTGAACACCCAGCACCCTGAGCACTGAGCACTGAGCACCCAGCACCCTGAGCACTGAGCACTGAGCACCCAGCACCCCGAGCACTGAGCACCCAGCACCCTGAGCACCCAGCACCCTGAGCACTGAGCACCCTGAGCACTGAGCACCCTGAGCACTGAGCACTGAGCACCCAGCACCCTGAGTACTGAGCACCCAACACTCTGAGCACTGAGCACCCAGCACGCTGAGTACTGAGCACCGATCACCCTGAGCACTGAGCACCTAGGACCCCGAGCACTGAGCACCCAGCACCCTGAGTACAGAGCACCCAGCACCCCGTGTACTGAGCACCCAGCACCCCGAGCACTGAGCACCCAGCACCCTGAGTACTGAGCACCGATCACCATGAGCACTGAGCACCCAGCACCCTGAGTACTGAGCACCCAGCAGCCTGAGCACTGAGCACCCAGCACCCTGAGCACTGAGCACCCAGCACCCTGAGTACTGAGCACCCAGCACCCTGAGTACTGAGCACCGCGCACCCTGAGTACTGAGCACCCAGCACCCTTAGTACTGAGCACCCAGCACCCTGAGCACTGAGCACCCAGCACCCTGAGTACTGAGCACCCAGCACCACCCTCAGCACTGAGCACCCAGCACCCCGAGCACTGAACACCCAGCACCCTGAGGACTGAGCACCCAGCACCCTGAGTACTGAGCACCCAGCACCCCGAGTACTGAGCACCGAGCACCCCGAGCACTGAGCACCCAGCACCCTGAGTACTGAGCACCCAGCACCCTGAGTACTGAGCACTGAGCACCCCGAGTACTGAGCACCCAGAACCCCGAGCACTGAGCACCCAGCACCCTGAGTACTGAGAAACGAGCACCCTGAGTACTGAGCACCCAGCACCCTGAGTACTGAGCCCCTAGCACCCTGAGAATGAGCACCCAGCACCATGAGTACTGAGCACCCAGCACCCTGAGTACTGAGCACTAAGCACCCAGAGCACTGAGCACCCAGCACCCTGAGCACGGAGCACCCAGGACCCCGAGCACTGAGAACTGAGCACCCAGCACCCTGAGTAATGAGCACCGAGCTCCCTGAGCACTGAGCACCCTGAGTACTAAGCACCCAGCACCCCAATCACTGAGCAACCAGCACCCTGAGCAGTGTGACACCAGCACCCTGAGCACTGAGCACCCAGCACCCTGAGTATTGAGCACCCAGCACGCTGAGTACTGAGCACCCAGCACCCCGAGCACTGAGCACCCAGCACCCTGAGTACTGAGCACTGAGCACCCAGCACCCCGAGCACTGAGCACCCAGCACCCTGAGTACTGAGAACCGAGCACCCTGAGTACTGAGCACCCAGCACCCTGAGTACTGAGCCCCTAGCACCCTGAGAATGAGCACCCAGCACCATGAGTACTGAGCACCCAGCACCCTGAGTACTGAGCACTAAGCACCCAGAGCACTGAGCACCCAGCACCCTGAGCACGGAGCACCCAGGACCCCGAGCACTGAGAACTGAGCACCCAGCACCCTGAGTAATGAGCACCGAGCTCCCTGAGCACTGAGCACCCTGAGTACTAAGCACCCAGCACCCCAATCACTGAGCAACCAGCACCCTGAGCAGTGTGACACCAGCACCCTGAGCACTGAGCACCCAGCACCCTGAGTATTGAGCACCCAGCACGCTGAGTACTGAGCACCCAGCACCCCGAGCACTGAGCACCCAGCACCCTGAGTACTGAGCACTGAGCACCCAGCACCCCGAGCACTGAGCACCCAGCACCCTGTGTACTGATCACTGAGCACCCTGAGTACTAAGCACCCAGCACCATGAGTACTGAGCACCCAGGACCCTGAGCACTGAGCACCGAGCACCCCGAGCACTGAGCACCCAGCACCCTGAGCACTCAGCACCCAGCACCCCGAGCACTGAGCACCCAGCACCCTGAGCACTGAGCACCCAGCACCCTGAGCACACCGAGGACTGAGCACCCAGCACCCTGAGCACTGAGCACCCAGCACCTTGAGTACTGAGCACCGAGCACCCCGAGCACTAAGCACCCAGCACCCTGAGTACAGAGCACCCAGCACCCTAAGCACTGAGCACCCAGCACCCTGAGCACTGAGCACCCAGCACCCCGAGCACGGAGCACCCAGCACCCTGAGTACTGAGCACCCAACACCCAGAGTACTGAGCACCCAGCACCCTGAGCACTGAGCACCCAGCACCCTGAGTACTGAGCACCCAGCACACTGAGTACTGAGCACCCAGCACCCTGAGCACTGAGCACCCGGGGGACTGAGCACCCAGCACCCTGAGCACAGAGCACCGATCACCCTGAGCACTGAGCACCCAGCACCCCGAGCACTGAGCACCCAGCACACTGAGTACTGAGCACCCAGCACCCCGAGTACTGAGCACCCAGCATCCTGAGTACTGAGCACCCAGCACCCCGAGCACTGAGCACTCAGCACCCTGAGTACTGAGCACCCTGAGTACTGAGCACTGAGCACCGAGCACCCTGAGTACTGAGCACCCTGAGGACTGAGCACCCAGCACCCTGAGCACTGAGCACCCAGCACCCTGAGTACTGAGCACTGATCACCCTGAGCACTGAGCACCCAGCACCCCGAGCACTGAGCACCCAGCACCCTGAGTACTGAGCACCCAGCACCCTGAGAACTGAGCACCGAGCACCCTGAGTACTGAACAACCAGCACCCTGAGCACTGAGCACTGAGCACCCAGCACCCTGAGCACTGAGCAATGAGCACCCAGCACCCCGAGCACTGAGCACCCAGCACCCTGAGCACCCAGCACCCTGAGCACTGAGCACCCTGAGCACTGAGCACTCTGAGCACTGAGCACTGAGCAACCAGCACCCTGAGTACTGAGCACCCAACACTCTGAGCACTGAGAACCCAGCACGCTGAGTACTGAGCACTGTGCACACAGCACCCTGAGTACTGAGCACCTAGCACCCCGAGCACTGAGCACCCAGCACCCCGAGCACTGCGCACTGAGCACACTGAGCACTGAGCACCCAGCACCCCGAGTACTGAGCACTGAGCACCCTGAGTACTGAGCAACCAGCACCCCTAGTACTGAGCACTGAGCACCCTGAGTACTGAGCACCCAGCACCCTGAGCACTGAGAACCCTGAGTACTGAGCACCGAGCACCCTGAGTACTGAGCACCCAGCACCCTGAGCACTGAGCACGGAGCACCCCGAGGACTGAGCACCCAGCACCCTGAGTACAGAGCACCCAGCACCCCGTGTACTGAGCACCCAGCACCCGGAGCACTGAGCACCCAGCACCCTGAGTACTGAGCACTGATCACCATGAGCACTGAACACCCAGCACCCTGAGTACTGAGCACCCAGCAGCCTGAGCACTGAGCACCCAGCTCCCTGAGCACTGAGCACCCAGCACGCTGAGTACTGAGCACCCAGCACCCTGAGTACTGAGTACCCAGCACCCTGAGCACTGAGCACCCAGCACCCTGAGTACTGAGCACCGAGCACCCTGAGTACTGAGCACCCAGCACCCTTAGTACTGAGCACCCAGCACCCTGAGCACTGAGCACCCAGCACCCTGAGTACTGAGCACCCAGCACCACCCTCAGCACTGAGCACCCAGTACCCCGAGCACTGAGCACCCAGCACCCTGAGCACTGAGCACCCAGCACCCTGAGTACTGAGCACCCAGCACCCCGAGTACTGAGCACCCAGCACCCCGAGCACTGAGCACCCAGCAACCTGAGTACTGAGAACAGATCACCCTGAGTACTGAGCACCCAGCACCCTGAGTACTGAGCCCCCAGCACCCTGAGTACTGAGCACCCAGCACCCCGAGCACTGAGCACCCAGCACCCCGAGAATGAGCACCCAGCACCCTGAGTACTGAGAACCGAGCAGCCTGAGTACTGAGCACCCAGCACCCTGAGTACTGAGCCCCTAGAACCCTGAGAATGAGCACGCAGCACCATGAGTACTGAGCACCCAGCACCCGGAGTATTGAGCACTAAGCACCCAGAGCACTGAGAACCCAGCACCCCGAGCACGGAGCACCCAGGACCGCGAGCACTGAATACTGAGCACCCAGCACACTGAGTACTGAGCACCGAGCTCCCCGAGCACTGAGCACCCTGAGTACTGAGCACCCAGCACCCCGATCACTGAGCACCCAGCACCCTGAGCACTGAGCACCCAGCACCCTGAGCACTGAGCACCCAGCACCCTGAGTACTGAGCACCCAGCATGCTGAGTACTGAGCACCCAGCACCCCGAGCACTGAGCAACCAGCACCCTGAGTACTGAGCACTGAGCACCCAGCACCCCGAGCACTGAGCACCCAGCACCCTGTGTACTGAGCACTGAGCACCCTGAGTACTAAGCACCCAGCACCCTGAGTACTGAGCACCCAGGACCCTGAGCACTGAGCACCGAGCACCCCGAGCACTGAGCACCCAGCACCCTGAGAACTCAGCACCCAGCACCCCGAGCACTGAGCACCCAGCACCCTGAGCACTGAGCACCCAGCACCCTGAGCACGGAGCACCCCGAGGACTGAGCACCCAGCACCCTGAGCACTGAGCACCCAGCACCTTGAGTACTGAGCACCGAGCACCCCGAGCACTAAGCACCCAGCACCCTGAGTACTGAGCACCCAGCACCCTGAGCACTGAGCACATAGCACCCTGAGCACTGAGCAGCCAGCACCCCGAGCACGGAGCACCCAGCACCCTGAGTAGTGAGCACAGATCACCCTGATCACTGAGCACCCAGCACCCCGAGCACTGAGCACCCAGCACCCTGAGTACTGAGCACCCAGCACCCTGAGCACTGAGCACCGAGCACCCTGAGTACTGAACACCCAGCACCCTGAGCACTGAGCACTGAGCACCCAGCACCCTGAGCACTGAGCACTGAGCACCCAGCACCCCGAGCACTGAGCACCCAGCACCCTGAGCACCCAGCACCCTGAGCACTGAGCACCCTGAGCACTGAGCACCCTGAGCACTGAGCACTGAGCACCCAGCACCCTGAGTACTGAGCACCCAACACTCTGAGCACTGAGCACCCAGCACGCTGAGTACTGAGCACCGATCACCCTGAGCACTGAGCACCTAGGACCCCGAGCACTGAGCACCCAGCACCCTGAGTACAGAGCACCCAGCACCCCGTGTACTGAGCACCCAGGACCCCGAGCACTGAGCACCCAGCACCCTGAGTACTGAGCACCGATCACCATGAGCACTGAGCACCCAGCACCCTGAGTACTGAGCACCCAGCAGCCTGAGCACTGAGCACCCAGCACCCTGAGCACTGAGCACCCAGCACCCTGAGTACTGAGCACCCAGCACCCTGAGTACTGAGCACCGCGCACCCTGAGTACTGAGCACGGAGCACCCTTAGTACTGAGCACCCAGCACCCTGAGCACTGAGCACCCAGCACCCTGAGTACTGAGCACCCAGCACCACCCTCAGCACTGAGCACCCAGCACCCCGAGCACTGAACACCCAGCACCCTGAGGACTGAGCACCCAGCACCCTGAGTACTGAGCACCCAGCACCCCGAGTACTGAGCACCGAGCACCCCGAGCACTGAGCACCCAGCACCCTGAGTACTGAGCACCCAGCACCCTGAGTACTGAGCACTGAGCACCCCGAGTACTGAGCACCCAGAACCCCGAGCACTGAGCACCCAGCACCCTGAGTACTGAGAACCGAGCACCCTGAGTACTGAGCACCCAGCACCCTGAGTACTGAGCCCCTAGCACCCTGAGAATGAGCACCCAGCACCATGAGTACTGAGCACCCAGCACCCTGAGTACTGAGCACTAAGCACCCAGAGCACTGAGCACCCAGCACCCTGAGCACGGAGCACCCAGGACCCCGAGCACTGAGAACTGAGCACCCAGCACCCTGAGTAATGAGCACCGAGCTCCCTGAGCACTGAGCACCCTGAGTACTAAGCACCCAGCACCCCAATCACTGAGCAACCAGCACCCTGAGCAGTGTGACACCAGCACCCTGAGCACTGAGCACCCAGCACCCTGAGTATTGAGCACCCAGCACGCTGAGTACTGAGCACCCAGCACCCCGAGCACTGAGCACCCAGCACCCTGAGTACTGAGCACTGAGCACCCAGCACCCCGAGCACTGAGCACCCAGCACCCTGTGTACTGATCACTGAGCACCCTGAGTACTAAGCACCCAGCACCATGAGTACTGAGCACCCAGGACCCTGAGCACTGAGCACCGAGCACCCCGAGCACTGAGCACCCAGCACCCTGAGCACTCAGCACCCAGCACCCCGAGCACTGAGCACCCAGCACCCTGAGCACTGAGCACCCAGCACCCTGAGCACCCCGAGGACTGAGCACCCAGCACCCTGAGCACTGAGCACCCAGCACCCTGAGTACAGAGCACCCAGCACCCTAAGCACTGAGCACCCAGCACCCTGAGCACTGAGCACCCAGCACCCCGAGCACGGAGCACCCAGCACCCTGAGTACTGAGCACCCAACACCCAGAGTACTGAGCACCCAGCACCCTGAGCACTGAGCACCCAGCACCCTGAGTACTGAGCACCCAGCACACTGAGTACTGAGCACCCAGCACCCTGAGCACTGAGCACCCGGGGGACTGAGCACCCAGCACCCTGAGCACAGAGCACCGATCACCCTGAGCACTGAGCACCCAGCACCCCGAGCACTGAGCACCCAGCACACTGAGTACTGAGCACCCAGCACCCCGAGTACTGAGCACCCAGCATCCTGAGTACTGAGCACCCAGCACCCCGAGCACTGAGCACTCAGCACCCTGAGTACTGAGCACCCTGAGTACTGAGCACTGAGCACCGAGCACCCTGAGTACTGAGCACCCTGAGGACTGAGCACCCAGCACCCTGAGCACTGAGCACCCAGCACCCTGAGTACTGAGCACTGATCACCCTGAGCACTGAGCACCCAGCACCCCGAGCACTGAGCACCCAGCACCCTGAGTACTGAGCACCCAACACCCTGAGCACTGAGCACCGAGCACCCTGAGTACTGAACAACCAGCACCCTGAGCACTGAGCACCCAGCTCCCTGAGCACTGAGCACAGAGCACCCTGAGCACTGAGCACTGAGCACCCAGCACCCTGAGCACTGAGCACCCAGCACCCTGAGCACTGAGCACCCAGCACCCTGAGTACTGAGCACCCAGCACCCTGAGTACTGAGTACCCAGCACCCTGACCACTGAGCACCCAGCACCCTGAGTACTGAGCACCGAGCACCCTGAGTACTGAGCACCCTGCACCCTTAGTACTGAGCACCCAGCACCCTGAGCACTGAGCACCCAGCACCCTGAGTACTGAGCACCCAGCACTCTGAGTACTGAGCACCCAGCACCCAGAGCACTGAGCACCCAGCACCCTGAGCACGGAGCACCCAGGACCCCGAGCACTGAGTACTGAGCACCCAGCACCCTGAGTACTGATCACCGAGCTCCCCGAGCACTGAGCACCCTGAGTACTGAGCACCCAGCACCCCGATCACTGAGCACCCAGCACCCTGAGCACTGAGCACCCAGCACCCTGAGCACTGAGCACCCTGCACACTGAGTACTGAGCACCCAGCACGCTGAGTACTGAGAACCCAGCACCCCGAGCACTGAGCACACAGCACCCTGAGTACTGAGCACTGAGCACCCAGCACCCCGAGCACTGAGCACCCAGCACCCTGTGTACTGAGCACTGAGCACCCTGAGTACTAAGCACCCAGCACCCTGAGTACTGAGCACCCAGGACCCTGAGCCCTGAGCACCGAGCACCCCGAGCACTGAGCACCCAGCACCCTGAGCACTCAGCACCCAGCACCCCGAGCACTGAGCACCCAGCACCCTGAGCACTGAGCACCCAGCACCATGAGCACGGAGCACCCCGAGGACTGAGCACCCAGCACCCTGAGCACTGAGCACCCAGCACCTTCAGTACTGAGCACCGAGCACCTCGAGCACTAAGCACCCAGCACCCTGAGTACTGAGCACCCAGCACCCTGAGCACTGAGCACCCAGAAACCTGAGCACTGAGCACCCAGCACCCTGAGCACGGAGCACCCAGCACCCTGAGAACTGAGCACCCAACACCCAGAGTACTGAGCAGCCAGCACCCTGAGCACTGAGTACTGAGCACTGAGCAACCTGAGCACTGAGCACCCAGCACCCCGAGTACTGAGCACCCAGCACCCCGAGCACTGAGCACCCAGCGCCCCGAGCACTGAGCACCCAGCACCCCGAGCACTGAGCACTGAGCACCCTGAGCACTGAGCACCCATCACCACGAGTACTGAGCACCGAGCACCCTTAGTACTGAGCACCAAGCACCCCGAGTACTGAGCACTGAGCACCCTGAATACTGAGCACCCAGCACCCTGAGCACTGAGCACCCAGCACCCTGAGTACTGAGCACTGAGACCCCTGAGTAATGAGCACCGAGCACCCTGAGTACTGAGCACCCAGCACCCTGATCACTGAGCACGGAGCACCCCGAGGACTGAGCACCCAGCACCCCGAGCACTGAGCACCCAGCACCTTGAGTACTGAGCACCGAGCACAACGAGCACTGAGCACCCAGCACCCTGAGTACTGAGCACCCAGCACCCTGAGCACTGAGCACCCAGCTCCCTGAGCACTGAGCACAGAGCACCCTGAGCACTGAGCACTGAGCACCCAGCACCCTGAGCACTGAGCACTGAGCACCCAGCACCACAGCCCTGAGCACCCAGCACCCCGAGCACTGAGCACCCAGCACCCTGAGCACTGAGCACCCAGCACCCTGAGTACTGAGCAACCAGCAACCTGAGTACTGAGCACCCAGCACCCTGAGTACTGAGCACTCAGCACCCTGAGTACTGAGCACCGAGCACACCGAGCAATGAGCACCCAGCACCCTGAGCACTGAGCACCCGGAGGACTGTGCACCCAGCACCCTGAGCACTGAGCACCGATCACCCTGAGCAGTGAGCACCCAGCACCCCGAGCACTGAGCACCCAGCACCCTGAGTACTGAGCACCCAGCACCCCGAGTACTGAGCACCCAGCACCCAGAGTACTGAGCACCCAGCACCCCGAGCACTGAGCACCCAGCACCCTGAGTACTGAGCACCCTGATTACTGAGCACTGAGCACCGAGCACCCTGAGTACTGAGCACCCTGAGGACTGAGCACCCAGCACCCTGAGCACTGAGCACCCAGCACCCTGAGTACTGAGCACTGATCACCCTGAGCACTGAGCACCCAGCACCCCGAGCACTGAGCACCCAGCACCCTGAGTACGGAGCACCCAACACCCTGAGCACTGAGCACCGAGCACCCTGAGTACTGAACAACCAGCACCCTGAGCACTGAGCACTGAGCACCCAGCACCCTGAGCACTGAGCAATGAGCACCCAGCACCCCGAGCACTGAGCACCCAGCACCCTGAGCACCCAGCACCCTGAGCACTGAGCACCCTGAGCACTGAGCACTCTGAGCACTGAGCACTGAGCAACCAGCACCCTGAGTACTGAGCACCCAACACTCTGAGCACTGAGAACCCAGCACGCTGAGTACTGAGCACTGTGCACACAGCACCCTGAGTACTGAGCACCTAGCACCCCGAGCACTGAGCACCCAGCACCCCGAGCACTGCGCACTGAGCACACTGAGCACTGAGCACCCAGCACCCCGAGTACTGAGCACTGAGCACCCTGAGTACTGAGCAACCAGCACCCCTAGTACTGAGCACTTAGCACCCTGAGTACTGAGCACCCAGCACCCTGAGCACTGAGAACCCTGAGTACTGAGCACCGAGCACCCTGAGTACTGAGCACCCAGCACCCTGAGCACTGAGCACGGAGCACCCCGAGGACTGAGCACCCAGCACCCTGAGTACAGAGCACCCAGCACCCCGTGTACTGAGCACCCAGCACCCGGAGCACTGAGCACCCAGCACCCTGAGTACTGAGCACTGATCACCATGAGCACTGAGCACCCAGCACCCTGAGTACTGAGCACCCAGCAGCCTGAGCACTGAGCACCCAGCTCCCTGAGCACTGAGCACCCAGCACCCTGAGTACTGAGCACCCAGCACCCTGAGTACTGAGTACCCAGCACCCTGAGCACTGAGCACCCAGCACCCTGAGTACTGAGCACCGAGCACCCTGAGTACTGAGCACCCAGCACCCTTAGTACTGAGCACCCAGCACCCTGAGCACTGAGCACCCAGCACCCTGAGTACTGAGCACCCAGCACCACCCTCAGCACTGAGCACCCAGTACCCCGAGCACTGAGCACCCAGCACCCTGAGCACTGAGCACCCAGCACCCTGAGTACTGAGCACCCAGCACGCCGAGTACTGAGCACCGAGCACCTCGAGCACTGAGCACCCAGCACCCTGAGTACTGAGCACCCAGCACCCTGAGTACTGAGCACCCAGCACCACCCTCAGCACTGAGCACCCAGTACCCCGAGCACTGAGCACCCAGCACCCTGAGCACTGAGCACCCAGCACCCTGAGTACTGAGCACCCAGCACCCCGAGTACTGAGCACCCAGCACCCCGAGCACTGAGCACCCAGCAACCTGAGTACTGAGAACAGATCACCCTGAGTACTGAGCACCCAGCACCCTGAGTACTGAGCCCCCAGCACCCTGAGTACTGAGCACCCAGCACCCCGAGCACTGAGCACCCAGCACCCCGAGAATGAGCACCCAGCACCCTGAGTACTGAGAACCGAGCAGCCTGAGTACTGAGCACCCAGCACCCTGAGTACTGAGCCCCTAGAACCCTGAGAATGAGCACGCAGCACCATGAGTACTGAGCACCCAGCACCCGGAGTATTGAGCACTAAGCACCCAGAGCACTGAGAACCCAGCACCCCGAGCACGGAGCACCCAGGACCGCGAGCACTGAATACTGAGCACCCAGCACACTGAGTACTGAGCACCGAGCTCCCCGAGCACTGAGCAACCTGAGTACTGAGCACCCAGCACCCCGATCACTGAGCACCCAGCACCCTGAGCACTGAGCACCCAGCACCCTGAGCACAGAGCACCCAGCACCCTGAGTACTGAGCACCCAGCATGCTGAGTACTGAGCACCCAGCACCCCGAGCACTGAGCAACCAGCACCCTGAGTACTGAGCACTGAGCACCCAGCACCCCGAGCACTGAGCACCCAGCACCCTGTGTACTGAGCACTGAGCACCCTGAGTACTAAGCACCCAGCACCCTGAGTACTGAGCACCCAGGACCCTGAGCACTGAGCACCGAGCACCCCGAGCACTGAGCACCCAGCACCCTGAGAACTCAGCACCCAGCACCCCGAGCACTGAGCACCCAGCACCCTGAGCACTGAGCACCCAGCACCCTGAGCACGGAGCACCCCGAGGACTGAGCACCCAGCACCCTGAGCACTGAGCACCCAGCACCTTGAGTACTGAGCACCGAGCACCCCGAGCACTAAGCACCCAGCACCCTGAGTACTGAGCACCCAGCACCCTGAGCACTGAGCACATAGCACCCTGAGCACTGAGCAGCCAGCACCCCGAGCACGGAGCACCCAGCACCCTGAGTACTGAGCACCCAACACCCAGAGTACTGAGCACCCAGCACCCTGAGCACTGAGCACCCAGCACCCCGAGTACTGAGCACCCAGCACCCTGAGTACTGAGCACCCAGCACCCTGAGCACTGAGCACCCGGAGGACTGAGCACCCAGCACCCTGAGCACTGAGCACCCGGAGGACTGAGCACCCAGCACCCTGAGCACTGAGCACCGATCACCCTGAGCACTGAGCACCCAGCACCCCGAGTACTGAGCACCCAGCACCCTGAGTACTGAGCACCCAGCACCCTGAGCACTGAGCACCCGGAGGACTGAGCACCCAGCACCCTGAGTACTGAGCACCCAGCACCCCGAGTACTGAGCACCCAGCACCCTGAGTACTGAGCACCCAGCACCCCGAGCACTGAGCACCCAGCACCCTGAGTACTGAGCACCCTGAGTACTGAGCACTGAGCACCGAGCACCCTGAGGACTGAGCACCCAGGACCCGGAGCACTGAGCACCCAGCACCCTGAGTAGTGAGCACAGATCACCCTGATCACTGAGCACCCAGCACCCCGAGCACTGAGCACCCAGCACCCTGAGTACTGAGCACCCAGCACCCTGAGCACTGAGCACCGAGCACCCTGAGTACTGAACACCCAGCACCCTGAGCACTGAGCACTGAGCACCCAGCACCCTGAGCACTGAGCACTGAGCACCCAGCACCCCGAGCACTGAGCACCCAGCACCCTGAGCACCCAGCACCCTGAGCACTGAGCACCCTGAGCACTGAGCACCCTGAGCACTGAGCACTGAGCACCCAGCACCCTGAGTACTGAGCACCCAACACTCTGAGCACTGAGCACCCAGCACGCTGAGTACTGAGCACCGATCACCCTGAGCACTGAGCACCTAGGACCCCGAGCACTGAGCACCCAGCACCCTGAGTACAGAGCACCCAGCACCCCGTGTACTGAGCACCCAGCACCCCGAGCACTGAGCACCCAGCACCCTGAGTACTGAGCACCGATCACCATGAGCACTGAGCACCCAGCACCCTGAGTACTGAGCACCCAGCAGCCTGAGCACTGAGCACCCAGCACCCTGAGCACTGAGCACCCAGCACCCTGAGTACTGAGCACCCAGCACCCTGAGTACTGAGCACCGCGCACCCTGAGTACTGAGCACCCAGCACCCTTAGTACTGAGCACCCAGCACCCTGAGCACTGAGCACCCAGCACCCTGAGTACTGAGCACCCAGCACCACCCTCAGCACTGAGCACCCAGCACCCCGAGCACTGAACACCCAGCACCCTGAGGACTGAGCACCCAGCACCCTGAGTACTGAGCACCCAGCACCCCGAGTACAGAGCACCGAGCACCCCGAGCACTGAGCACCCAGCACCCTGAGTACTGAGCACCCAGCACCCTGAGTACTGAGCACTGAGCACCCCGAGTACTGAGCACCCAGAACCCCGAGCACTGAGCACCCAGCACCCTGAGTACTGAGAACCGAGCACCCTGAGTACTGAGCACCCAGCACCCTGAGTACTGAGCCCCTAGCACCCTGAGAATGAGCACCCAGCACCATGAGTACTGAGCACCCAGCACCCTGAGTACTGAGCACTAAGCACCCAGAGCACTGAGCACCCAGCACCCTGAGCACGGAGCACCCAGGACCCCGAGCACTGAGAACTGAGCACCCAGCACCCTGAGTAATGAGCACCGAGCTCCCTGAGCACTGAGCACCCTGAGTACTAAGCACCCAGCACCCCAATCACTGAGCAACCAGCACCCTGAGCAGTGTGACACCAGCACCCTGAGCACTGAGCACCCAGCACCCTGAGTATTGAGCACCCAGCACGCTGAGTACTGAGCACCCAGCACCCCGAGCACTGAGCACCCAGCACCCTGAGTACTGAGCACTGAGCACCCAGCACCCCGAGCACTGAGCACCCAGCACCCTGTGTACTGATCACTGAGCACCCTGAGTACTAAGCACCCAGCACCATGAGTACTGAGCACCCAGGACCCTGAGCACTGATCACCGAGCACCCCGAGCACTGAGCACCCAGCACCCTGAGCACTCAGCACCCAGCACCCCGAGCACTGAGCACCCAGCACCCCGAGCACGGAGCACCCAGCACCCCGAGCACGGAGCACCCAGCACCCTGAGTACTGAGCACCCAGCACCCTGAGCACTGAGCACCCAGCACCCTGAGCACTGAGCACCCAGCACCCCGAGCACGGAGCACCCAGCACCCTGAGTACTGAGCACCCAACACCCAGAGTACTGAGCACCCAGCACCCTGAGCACTGAGCACCCAGCACCCTGAGTACTGAGCACCAAGCACACTGAGTACTGAGCACCCAGCACCCTGAGCACTGAGCACCCGGGGGACTGAGCACCCAGCACCCTGAGCACTGAGCACCCGGGGGACTGAGCACCCAGCACCCTGAGCACGGAGCACCCCGAGGACTGAGCACCCAGCACCCTGAGCACTGAGCACCCAGCACCTTGAGTACTGAGCACCGAGCACAACGAGCACTGAGCACCCAGCACACTGAGTACTGAGCACCCAGCACCCTGAGCACTGAGCACCCAGCTCCCTGAGCACTGAGCACGCAGCACCCCGAGCACTGAGCACCCAGCACCCTGAGTACTGAGCACAGAGCACCCTGAGCACTGAGCACTGAGCACCCAGCACCC
This sequence comes from Microtus oregoni, assembly GCF_018167655.1. NCBI lineage: Eukaryota > Metazoa > Chordata > Mammalia > Rodentia > Cricetidae > Microtus > Microtus oregoni. Next base: position 110,774 of record NW_024543346.1, read on the forward strand.
TGAGCACTGAGCACCCAGCACCACAGCCCTGAGCACCCAGCACCCCGAGCACTGAGCACCCAGCACCCTGAGCACTGAGCACCCAGCACCCTGAGTACTGAGCAACCAGCAACCTGAGTACTGAGCACCCAGCACCCTAAGTACTGAGCACTCAGCACCCTGAGTACTGAGCACCGAGCACACCGAGCAATGAGCACCCAGCACCCTGAGTACTGAGCACCCGGAGGACTGAGCACCCAGCACCCTGAGCACTGAGCACCGATCACCCTGAGCAGTGAGCACCCAGCACCCCGAGCACTGAGCACCCAGCACCCTGAGTACTGAGCACCCAGCACCCCGAGTACTGAGCACCCAGCACCCTGAGTACTGAGCACCCAGCACCCCGAGCACTGAGCACCCAGCACCCTGAGTACTGAGCACCCTGATTACTGAGCACTGAGCACCGAGCATCCTGAGTACTGAGCACCCAGCACGCCGAGCACTGAGCACCCAGCACCCTGAGCACTGAGCACCCAGCAACCTGAGCACTGAGCACCCAGCACCCTGAGTACTGAGCGCCCAGCACCCTGAGTACTGAGTACCCAGCACCCTGAGCTCTGAGCACCCAGCACCCTGAGTACTGAGCACCGAGCACCCTGAGTACTGAGCACCCACCCCCCTTAGTACTGAGCACCCAGCACCCTGAGCACTGAGCACCCAGCACCCTGAGTACTGAGCACCCAGCACCACCCTCAGCACTGAGCACCCAGCACACCGAGCACTGAGCACCCAGCACCCTGAGCACTGAGCACCCTGATTACTGAGCACTGAGCACCGAGCATCCTGAGTACTGAGCACCCAGCACCCCGAGCACTGAGCACCCAGCACCCTGAGCACTGAGCACCCAGCACCCTGAGCACTGAGCACCCAGCACCCTGAGTACTGAGCACTCAGCACCCTGAGTACTGAGTACCCAGCACCCTGAGCTCTGAGCACCCAGCACCCTGAGTACTGAGCACCCAGCACCCTGAGTACTGAGCACCCAGCACCCTGAGTACTGAGCCCCTAGAACCCTGAGAATGAGCACGCAGCACCATGAGTACTGAGCACCCAGCACCTGGAGTACTGAGCACTAAGCACCCAGAGCACTGAGAACCCAGCACCCCGAGCACGGAGCACCCAGGACCGCGAGCACTGAATACTGAGCACCCAGCACCCTGAGTACTGAGCACCGAGCTCCCCGAGCACTGAGCACCCTGAGTACTGAGCACCCAGCACCCCGATCACTGAGCACCCAGCACCCTGAGCACTGAGCACCCAGCACCCTGAGCACTGAGCACCCAGCACCCTGAGTACTGAGCACCCAGCATGCTGAGTACTGAGCACCCAGCACCCCGAGCACTGAGCAACCAGCACCCTGAGTACTGAGCACTGAGCACCCAGCACCCCGAGCACTGAGCACCCAGCACCCTGTGTACTGAGCACTGAGCACCCTGAGTACTAAGCACCCAGCACCCTGAGTACTGAGCACCCAGGACCCTGAGCACTGAGCACCGAGCACCCCGAGCACTGAGCACCCAGCACCCTGAGAACTCAGCACCCAGCACCCCGAGCACTGAGCACCCAGCACCCTGAGCACTGAGCACCCAGCACCCTGAGCACGGAGCACCCCGAGGACTGAGCACCCAGCACCCTGAGCACTGAGCACCCAGCACCATGTGTACTGAGCACCGAGCACCCCGAGCACTAAGCACCCAGCACCCTGAGTACTGAGCACCCAGCACCCTGAGCACTGAGCACATAGCACCCTGAGCACTGAGCAGCCAGCACCCCGAGCACGGAGCACCCAGCACCCTGAGTACTGAGCACCCAACACCCAGAGTACTGAGCACCCAGCACCCTGAGCACTGAGCACCCAGCACCCCGAGTACTGAGCACCCAGCACCCTGAGTACTGAGCACCCAGCACCCTGAGCACTGAGCACCCGGAGGACTGAGCACCCAGCACCCTGAGCACTGAGCACCGATCACCCTGAGCACTGAGCACCCAGCACCCCGAGCACTGAGCACCCAGCACCCTGAGCACTGAGCACCCAGCACCCCGAGTACTGAGCACCCAGCACCCTGAGTACTGAGCACCCAGCACCCTGAGCACTGTGCACCCGGAGGACTGAGCACCCAGCACCCTGAGCACTGAGCACTGATCACCCTGAGCACTGAGCACCCAGCACCCCGAGTACTGAGCACCCAGCACCCTGAGTACTGAGCACCCAGCACCCTGAGCACTGAGCACCCGGAGGACTGAGCACCCAGCACCCTGAGTACTGAGCACCCAGCACCCCGAGTACTGAGCACCCAGCACCCTGAGTACTGAGCACTGAGCACCCCGAGTACTGAGCACCCAGAACCCCGAGCACTGAGCACCCAGCACCCTGAGTACTGAGAACCGAGCACCCTGAGTACTGAGCACCCAGCACCCTGAGTACTGAGCCCCTAGCACCCTGAGAATGAGCACCCAGCACCATGAGTACTGAGCACCCAGCACCCTGAGTACTGAGCACTAAGCACCCAGAGCACTGAGCACCCAGCACCCTGAGCACGGAGCACCCAGGACCCCGAGCACTGAGAACTGAGCACCCAGCACCCTGAGTAATGAGCACCGAGCTCCCTGAGCACTGAGCACCCTGAGTACTAAGCACCCAGCACCCCAATCACTGAGCAACCAGCACCCTGAGCAGTGTGACACCAGCACCCTGAGCACTGAGCACCCAGCACCCTGAGTATTGAGCACCCAGCACGCTGAGTACTGAGCACCCAGCACCCCGAGCACTGAGCACCCAGCACCCTGAGTACTGAGCACTGAGCACCCAGCACCCCGAGCACTGAGCACCCAGCACCCTGTGTACTGATCACTGAGCACCCTGAGTACTAAGCACCCAGCACCATGAGTACTGAGCACCCAGGACCCTGAGCACTGATCACCGAGCACCCCGAGCACTGAGCACCCAGCACCCTGAGCACTCAGCACCCAGCACCCCGAGCACTGAGCACCCAGCACCCCGAGCACGGAGCACCCAGCACCCCGAGCACGGAGCACCCAGCACCCTGAGTACTGAGCACCCAGCACCCTGAGCACTGAGCACCCAGCACCCTGAGCACTGAGCACCCAGCACCCCGAGCACGGAGCACCCAGCACCCTGAGTACTGAGCACCCAACACCCAGAGTACTGAGCACCCAGCACCCTGAGCACTGAGCACCCAGCACCCTGAGTACTGAGCACCAAGCACACTGAGTACTGAGCACCCAGCACCCTGAGCACTGAGCACCCGGGGGACTGAGCACCCAGCACCCTGAGCACTGAGCACCCGGGGGACTGAGCACCCAGCACCCTGAGCACGGAGCACCCCGAGGACTGAGCACCCAGCACCCTGAGCACTGAGCACCCAGCACCTTGAGTACTGAGCACCGAGCACAACGAGCACTGAGCACCCAGCACACTGAGTACTGAGCACCCAGCACCCTGAGCACTGAGCACCCAGCTCCCTGAGCACTGAGCACGCAGCACCCCGAGCACTGAGCACCCAGCACCCTGAGTACTGAGCACAGAGCACCCTGAGCACTGAGCACTGAGCACCCAGCACCCTGAGCACTGAGCACCCAGCACCACAGCCCTGAGCACCCAGCACCCCGAGCACTGAGCACCCAGCACCCTGAGCACTGAGCACCCAGCACCCTGAGTACTGAGCAACCAGCAACCTGAGTACTGAGCACCCAGCACCCTAAGTACTGAGCACTCAGCACCCTGAGTACTGAGCACCGAGCACACCGAGCAATGAGCACCCAGCACCCTGAGTACTGAGCACCCGGAGGACTGAGCACCCAGCACCCTGAGCACTGAGCACCGATCACCCTGAGCAGTGAGCACCCAGCACCCCGAGCACTGAGCACCCAGCACCCTGAGTACTGAGCACCCAGCACCCCGAGTACTGAGCACCCAGCACCCTGAGTACTGAGCACCCAGCACCCCGAGCACTGAGCACCCAGCACCCTGAGTACTGAGCACCCTGATTACTGAGCACTGAGCACCGAGCATCCTGAGTACTGAGCACCCAGCACGCCGAGCACTGAGCACCCAGCACCCTGAGCACTGAGCACCCAGCACCCTGAGCACTGAGCACCCAGCACCCTGAGTACTGAGCACCCAGCACCCTGAGTACTGAGTACCCAGCACCCTGAGCTCTGAGCACCCAGCACCCTGAGTACTGAGCACCGAGCACCCTGAGTACTGAGCACCCACCCCCCTTAGTACTGAGCACCCAGCACCCTGAGCACTGAGCACCCAGCACCCTGAGTACTGAGCACCCAGCACCACCCTCAGCACTGAGCACCCAGCACACCGAGCACTGAGCACCCAGCACCCTGAGCACTGAGCACCCTGATTACTGAGCACTGAGCACCGAGCATCCTGAGTACTGAGCACCCAGCACCCCGAGCACTGAGCACCCAGCACCCTGAGCACTGAGCACCCAGCACCCTGAGCACTGAGCACCCAGCACCCTGAGTACTGAGCACTCAGCACCCTGAGTACTGAGTACCCAGCACCCTGAGCTCTGAGCACCCAGCACCCTGAGTACTGAGCACCCAGCACCCTGAGTACTGAGCACCCAGCACCCTGAGTACTGAGCCCCTAGAACCCTGAGAATGAGCACGCAGCACCATGAGTACTGAGCACCCAGCACCTGGAGTACTGAGCACTAAGCACCCAGAGCACTGAGAACCCAGCACCCCGAGCACGGAGCACCCAGGACCGCGAGCACTGAATACTGAGCACCCAGCACCCTGAGTACTGAGCACCGAGCTCCCCGAGCACTGAGCACCCTGAGTACTGAGCACCCAGCACCCCGATCACTGAGCACCCAGCACCCTGAGCACTGAGCACCCAGCACCCTGAGCACTGAGCACCCAGCACCCTGAGTACTGAGCACCCAGCATGCTGAGTACTGAGCACCCAGCACCCCGAGCACTGAGCAACCAGCACCCTGAGTACTGAGCACTGAGCACCCAGCACCCCGAGCACTGAGCACCCAGCACCCTGTGTACTGAGCACTGAGCACCCTGAGTACTAAGCACCCAGCACCCTGAGTACTGAGCACCCAGGACCCTGAGCACTGAGCACCGAGCACCCCGAGCACTGAGCACCCAGCACCCTGAGAACTCAGCACCCAGCACCCCGAGCACTGAGCACCCAGCACCCTGAGCACTGAGCACCCAGCACCCTGAGCACGGAGCACCCCGAGGACTGAGCACCCAGCACCCTGAGCACTGAGCACCCAGCACCATGTGTACTGAGCACCGAGCACCCCGAGCACTAAGCACCCAGCACCCTGAGTACTGAGCACCCAGCACCCTGAGCACTGAGCACATAGCACCCTGAGCACTGAGCAGCCAGCACCCCGAGCACGGAGCACCCAGCACCCTGAGTACTGAGCACCCAACACCCAGAGTACTGAGCACCCAGCACCCTGAGCACTGAGCACCCAGCACCCCGAGTACTGAGCACCCAGCACCCTGAGTACTGAGCACCCAGCACCCTGAGCACTGAGCACCCGGAGGACTGAGCACCCAGCACCCTGAGCACTGAGCACCGATCACCCTGAGCACTGAGCACCCAGCACCCCGAGCACTGAGCACCCAGCACCCTGAGCACTGAGCACCCAGCACCCCGAGTACTGAGCACCCAGCACCCTGAGTACTGAGCACCCAGCACCCTGAGCACTGTGCACCCGGAGGACTGAGCACCCAGCACCCTGAGCACTGAGCACTGATCACCCTGAGCACTGAGCACCCAGCACCCCGAGTACTGAGCACCCAGCACCCTGAGTACTGAGCACCCAGCACCCTGAGCACTGAGCACCCGGAGGACTGAGCACCCAGCACCCTGAGTACTGAGCACCCAGCACCCCGAGTACTGAGCACCCAGCACCCTGAGTACTGAGCACTGAGCACCCCGAGTACTGAGCACCCAGAACCCCGAGCACTGAGCACCCAGCACCCTGAGTACTGAGAACCGAGCACCCTGAGTACTGAGCACCCAGCACCCTGAGTACTGAGCCCCTAGCACCCTGAGAATGAGCACCCAGCACCATGAGTACTGAGCACCCAGCACCCTGAGTACTGAGCACTAAGCACCCAGAGCACTGAGCACCCAGCACCCTGAGCACGGAGCACCCAGGACCCCGAGCACTGAGAACTGAGCACCCAGCACCCTGAGTAATGAGCACCGAGCTCCCTGAGCACTGAGCACCCTGAGTACTAAGCACCCAGCACCCCAATCACTGAGCAACCAGCACCCTGAGCAGTGTGACACCAGCACCCTGAGCACTGAGCACCCAGCACCCTGAGTATTGAGCACCCAGCACGCTGAGTACTGAGCACCCAGCACCCCGAGCACTGAGCACCCAGCACCCTGAGTACTGAGCACTGAGCACCCAGCACCCCGAGCACTGAGCACCCAGCACCCTGTGTACTGATCACTGAGCACCCTGAGTACTAAGCACCCAGCACCATGAGTACTGAGCACCCAGGACCCTGAGCACTGATCACCGAGCACCCCGAGCACTGAGCACCCAGCACCCTGAGCACTCAGCACCCAGCACCCCGAGCACTGAGCACCCAGCACCCCGAGCACGGAGCACCCAGCACCCCGAGCACGGAGCACCCAGCACCCTGAGTACTGAGCACCCAGCACCCTGAGCACTGAGCACCCAGCACCCTGAGCACTGAGCACCCAGCACCCCGAGCACGGAGCACCCAGCACCCTGAGTACTGAGCACCCAACACCCAGAGTACTGAGCACCCAGCACCCTGAGCACTGAGCACCCAGCACCCTGAGTACTGAGCACCAAGCACACTGAGTACTGAGCACCCAGCACCCTGAGCACTGAGCACCCGGGGGACTGAGCACCCAGCACCCTGAGCACTGAGCACCCGGGGGACTGAGCACCCAGCACCCTGAGCACGGAGCACCCCGAGGACTGAGCACCCAGCACCCTGAGCACTGAGCACCCAGCACCTTGAGTACTGAGCACCGAGCACAACGAGCACTGAGCACCCAGCACACTGAGTACTGAGCACCCAGCACCCTGAGCACTGAGCACCCAGCTCCCTGAGCACTGAGCACGCAGCACCCCGAGCACTGAGCACCCAGCACCCTGAGTACTGAGCACAGAGCACCCTGAGCACTGAGCACTGAGCACCCAGCACCCTGAGCACTGAGCACCCAGCACCACAGCCCTGAGCACCCAGCACCCCGAGCACTGAGCACCCAGCACCCTGAGCACTGAGCACCCAGCACCCTGAGTACTGAGCAACCAGCAACCTGAGTACTGAGCACCCAGCACCCTAAGTACTGAGCACTCAGCACCCTGAGTACTGAGCACCGAGCACACCGAGCAATGAGCACCCAGCACCCTGAGTACTGAGCACCCGGAGGACTGAGCACCCAGCACCCTGAGCACTGAGCACCGATCACCCTGAGCAGTGAGCACCCAGCACCCCGAGCACTGAGCACCCAGCACCCTGAGTACTGAGCACCCAGCACCCCGAGTACTGAGCACCCAGCACCCTGAGTACTGAGAACCCAGCACCCCGAGCACTGAGCACCCAGCACCCTGAGTACTGAGCACCCTGATTACTGAGCACTGAGCACCGAGCATCCTGAGTACTGAGCACCCAGCACGCCGAGCACTGAGCACCCAGCACCCTGAGCACTGAGCACCCAGCACCCTGAGCACTGAGCACCCAGCACCCTGAGTACTGAGCACCCAGCACCCTGAGTACTGAGTACCCAGCACCCTGAGCTCTGAGCACCCAGCACCCTGAGTACTGAGCACCGAGCACCCTGAGTACTGAGCACCCACCCCCCTTAGTACTGAGCACCCAGCACCCTGAGCACTGAGCACCCAGCACCCTGAGTACTGAGCACCCAGCACCACCCTCAGCACTGAGCACCCAGCACACCGAGCACTGAGCACCCAGCACCCTGAGCACTGAGCACCCTGATTACTGAGCACTGAGCACCGAGCATCCTGAGTACTGAGCACCCAGCACCCCGAGCACTGAGCACCCAGCACCCTGAGCACTGAGCACCCAGCACCCTGAGCACTGAGCACCCAGCACCCTGAGTACTGAGCACTCAGCACCCTGAGTACTGAGTACCCAGCACCCTGAGCTCTGAGCACCCAGCACCCTGAGTACTGAGCACCCAGCACCCTGAGTACTGAGCACCCAGCACCCTGAGTACTGAGCCCCTAGAACCCTGAGAATGAGCACGCAGCACCATGAGTACTGAGCACCCAGCACCTGGAGTACTGAGCACTAAGCACCCAGAGCACTGAGAACCCAGCACCCCGAGCACGGAGCACCCAGGACCGCGAGCACTGAATACTGAGCACCCAGCACCCTGAGTACTGAGCACCGAGCTCCCCGAGCACTGAGCACCCTGAGTACTGAGCACCCAGCACCCCGATCACTGAGCACCCAGCACCCTGAGCACTGAGCACCCAGCACCCTGAGCACTGAGCACCCAGCACCCTGAGTACTGAGCACCCAGCATGCTGAGTACTGAGCACCCAGCACCCCGAGCACTGAGCAACCAGCACCCTGAGTACTGAGCACTGAGCACCCAGCACCCCGAGCACTGAGCACCCAGCACCCTGTGTACTGAGCACTGAGCACCCTGAGTACTAAGCACCCAGCACCCTGAGTACTGAGCACCCAGGACCCTGAGCACTGAGCACCGAGCACCCCGAGCACTGAGCACCCAGCACCCTGAGAACTCAGCACCCAGCACCCCGAGCACTGAGCACCCAGCACCCTGAGCACTGAGCACCCAGCACCCTGAGCACGGAGCACCCCGAGGACTGAGCACCCAGCACCCTGAGCACTGAGCACCCAGCACCATGTGTACTGAGCACCGAGCACCCCGAGCACTAAGCACCCAGCACCCTGAGTACTGAGCACCCAGCACCCTGAGCACTGAGCACATAGCACCCTGAGCACTGAGCAGCCAGCACCCCGAGCACGGAGCACCCAGCACCCTGAGTACTGAGCACCCAACACCCAGAGTACTGAGCACCCAGCACCCTGAGCACTGAGCACCCAGCACCCCGAGTACTGAGCACCCAGCACCCTGAGTACTGAGCACCCAGCACCCTGAGCACTGAGCACCCGGAGGACTGAGCACCCAGCACCCTGAGCACTGAGCACCGATCACCCTGAGCACTGAGCACCCAGCACCCCGAGCACTGAGCACCCAGCACCCTGAGCACTGAGCACCCAGCACCCCGAGTACTGAGCACCCAGCACCCTGAGTACTGAGCACCCAGCACCCTGAGCACTGTGCACCCGGAGGACTGAGCACCCAGCACCCTGAGCACTGAGCACTGATCACCCTGAGCACTGAGCACCCAGCACCCCGAGTACTGAGCACCCAGCACCCTGAGTACTGAGCACCCAGCACCCTGAGCACTGAGCACCCGGAGGACTGAGCACCCAGCACCCTGAGTACTGAGCACCCAGCACCCCGAGTACTGAGCACCCAGCACCCTGAGTACTGAGCACCCAGCACCCCGAGCACTGAGCACCCAGCACCCTGAGTACTGAGCACCCTGAGTACTGAGCACTGAGCACCGAGCACCCTGAGGACTGAGCACCCAGGACCCGGAGCACTGAGCACCCAGCACCCTGAGTAGTTAGCACAGATCACCCTGATCACTGAGCACCCAGCACCCCGAGCACAGAGCACCCAGCACCCTGAGTACTGAGCACCCAGCACCCTGAGCACTGAGCACCGAGCACCCTGAGTACTGAACACCCAGCACCCTGAGCACTGAGCACTGAGCACCCAGCACCCTGAGCACTGAGCACTGAGCACCCAGCACCCCGAGCACTGAGCACCCAGCACCCTGAGCACCCAGCACCCTGAGCACTGAGCACCCTGAGCACTGAGCACCCTGAGCACTGAGCACTGAGCACCCAGCACCCTGAGTACTGAGCACCCAACACTCTGAGCACTGAGCACCCAGCACCCTGAGTACTGAGCACCGCGCACCCTGAGTACTGAGCACCCAGCACCCTTAGTACTGAGCACCCAGCACCCTGAGCACTGAGCACCCAGCACCCTGAGTACTGAGCACCCAGCACCACCCTCAGCACTGAGCACCAAGCACCCCGAGCACTGAGCACCCAGCACCCTGAGGACTGAGCACCCAGCACCCTGAGTACTGAGCACCCAGCACCCCGAGTACTGAGCACCGAGCACCCCGAGCACTGAGCACCCAGCACCCTGAGTACTGAGCACCCAGCACCCTGAGTACTGAGCACTGAGCACCCCGAGTACTGAGCACCCAGAACCCCGAGCACTGAGCACCCAGCACCCTGAGTACTGAGAATCGAGCACCCTGAGTACTGAGCACCCAGCACCCTGAGTACTGAGCCCCTAGCACCCTGAGAATGAGCACCCAGCACCCTGAGTACTGAGCACTAAGCACCCAGAGCACTGAGCACCCAGCACCCTGAGCACGGAGCACCCAGGACCCCAGCACTGAGAACTGAGCACCCAGCACCCTGAGTAATGAGCACCGAGCTCCCTGAGCACTGAGCACCCTGAGTACTAAGCACCCAGCACCCCAATCACTGAGCAACCAGCACCCTGAGCAGTGTGACACCAGCACCCTGAGCACTGAGCACCCAGCACCCTGAGTATTGAGCACCCAGCACGCTGAGTACTGAGCACCCAGCACCCCGAGCACTGAGCACCCAGCACCCTGAGTACTGAGCACTGAGCACCCAGCACCCCGAGCACTGAGCAACCAGCACCCTGTGTACTGATCACTGAGCACCCTGAGTACTAAGCACCCAGCACCATGAGTACTGAGCACCCAGGACCCTGAGCACTGAGCACCGAGCACCGCGAGCACTGAGCACCCAGCACCCTGAGCACTCAGCACCCAGCACCCCGAGCAGTGAGCACCCAGCACCCTGAGCACTGAGCACCCAGCACCCTGAGCACCCCGAGGACTGAGCACCCAGCACCCTGAGCACTGAGCACCCAGCACCTTGAGTACTGAGCACCGAGCACCCCGAGCACTAAGCACCCAGCACCCTGAGTACAGAGCACCCAGCACCCTGAGCACTGAGCACCCAGCACCCTGAGCACTGAGCACCCAGCACCCCGAGCACGGAGCACCCAGCACCCTGAGTAATGAGCACCCAACACCCAGAGTACTGAGCACCCAGCACCCTGAGCACTGAGCACTCAGCACCCTGAGTACTGAGCACCCAGCACACTGAGTACTGAGCACCCAGCACCCTTAGCACAGAGCACCGATCACCCTGAGCACTGAGCACCCAGCACCCCGAGCACTGAGCACCCAGCACACTGAGTACTGAGCACCCAGCACCCCGAGTACTGAGCACCCAGCATCCTGAGTACTGAGCACCCAGCACCCCGAGCACTGAGCACTCAGCACCCTGAGTACTGAGCACCCTGAGTACTGAGCACTGAGCACCGAGCACCCTGAGTACTGAGCACCCTGAGGACTGAGCACCCAGCACCCTGAGCACTGAGCACCCAGCACCCTGAGTACTGAGCACTGATCACCCTGAGCACTGAGCACCCAGCACCCCGAGCACTGAGCACCCAGCACCCTGAGTACTGAGCACCCAGCACCCTGAGCACTGAGCACCGAGCACCCTGAGTACTGAACACCCAGCACCCTGAGCACTGAGCACTGAGCACCCAGCACCCTGAGCACTGAGCAATGAGCACCCAGCACCCGAGCACTGAGCACCCAACACCCTGAGCACCCAGCACCCTGAGCACTGAGCACCCTGAGCACTGAGCACTCTGAGCACTGAGCAACCAGCACCCTGAGTACTGAGCACCCAACACTCTGAGCACTGAGAACCCAGCACGCTGAGTACTGAGCACTGTGCACACAGCACCCTGAGTACTGAGCACCTAGCACCCCGAGCACTGAGCACCCAGCACCCCGAGCACTGCGCACTGAGCACACTGAGCACTGAGCACCCAGCACCCCGAGTACTGAGCACTGAGCACCCTGAGTACTGAGCAACCAGCACCCCTAGTACTGAGCACTGAGCACCCTGAGTACTGAGCACCCAGCACCCTGAGCACTGAGAACCCTGAGTACTGAGCACCGAGCACCCTGAGTACTGAGCACCCAGCACCCTGAGTACTGAGCACGGAGCACCCCGAGGACTGAGCACCCAGCACCCTGAGCTCTGAGCACCCAGCACCTTGAGTACTGAGCACCGAGCACCCCGAGCACTGAGCACCCAGCACCCTGAATACTGAGCACCCAGCACCCTGAGCACTGAGCACCCAGCACCCCGAGCACTGAGCACACAGCACCCTGAGCACTGAGCACCCAGCACCCTGAGTACTGAGCACCCAACACCGAGAGTACTGAGCACACAGCACCCTGAGCACTGAGCACCCAGCACCCTGAGTACTGAGCAACCAGCACCCTGAGTACTGACCACCCAGCACCCTGAACACTGAGCACTGAGCACCCAACACCCTGAGCACTGAGCACTGAGCACCCAGCACCCCGAGCACTGAGCACCGAGCACCCCGAGCACTGAGCACCCAGCACCCTGAGCACTGAGCACCCTGAGGACTGAGCACCCAGCACCCTGAGCAGTGAGCACCCAGCACGCTGAGTACTGAGCACCGATCACCCTGAGCACTGAGCACCCAGGACCCCGAGCACTGAGCACCCAGCACCCTGAGTACAGAGCACACAGCACCCCGAGTACTGAGCACCCAGCACCACGAGCACTGAGCACCCAGCACCCTGAGTACTGAGCACCCTGAGTACTGAGCACCCATCACCCTGAGCACTGAGCACCCAGCACCCTGAGTACTGAGCACCCAGCACCCTGAGCACTGAGCACCCAGCACCCTGAGCACTGAGCACCCAGCACCCTGAGTACTGAGCACCCAGCACCCTGAGTACTGAGTACCCAGCACCCTGACCACTGAGCACCCAGCACCCTGAGTACTGAGCACCGAGCACCCTGAGTACTGAGCACCCTGCACCCTTAGTACTGAGCACCCAGCACCCTGAGCACTGAGCACCCAGCACCCTGAGTACTGAGCACCCAGCACTCTGAGTACTGAGCACCCAGCACCCAGAGCACTGAGCACCCAGCACCCTGAGCACGGAGCACCCAGGACCCCGAGCACTGAGTACTGAGCACCCAGCACCCTGAGTACTGATCACCGAGCTCCCCGAGCACTGAGCACCCTGAGTACTGAGCACCCAGCACCCCGATCACTGAGCACCCAGCACCCTGAGCACTGAGCACCCAGCACCCTGAGCACTGAGCACCCTGCACACTGAGTACTGAGCACCCAGCACGCTGAGTACTGAGAACCCAGCACCCCGAGCACTGAGCACACAGCACCCTGAGTACTGAGCACTGAGCACCCAGCACCCCGAGCACTGAGCACCCAGCACCCTGTGTACTGAGCACTGAGCACCCTGAGTACTAAGCACCCAGCACCCTGAGTACTGAGCACCCAGGACCCTGAGCCCTGAGCACCGAGCACCCCGAGCACTGAGCACCCAGCACCCTGAGCACTCAGCACCCAGCACCCCGAGCACTGAGCACCCAGCACCCTGAGCACTGAGCACCCAGCACCATGAGCACGGAGCACCCCGAGGACTGAGCACCCAGCACCCTGAGCACTGAGCACCCAGCACCTTCAGTACTGAGCACCGAGCACCTCGAGCACTAAGCACCCAGCACCCTGAGTACTGAGCACCCAGCACCCTGAGCACTGAGCACCCAGAAACCTGAGCACTGAGCACCCAGCACCCTGAGCACGGAGCACCCAGCACCCTGAGTACTGAGCACCCAACACCCAGAGTACTGAGCAGCCAGCACCCTGAGCACTGAGTACTGAGCACTGAGCAACCTGAGCACTGAGCACCCAGCACCCCGAGTACTGAGCACCCAGCACCCCGAGCACTGAGCACCCAGCGCCCCGAGCACTGAGCACCCAGCACCCCGAGCACTGAGCACTGAGCACCCTGAGCACTGAGCACCCATCACCACGAGTACTGAGCACCGAGCACCCTTAGTACTGAGCACCAAGCACCCCGAGTACTGAGCACTGAGCACCCTGAATACTGAGCACCCAGCACCCTGAGCACTGAGCACCCAGCACCCTGAGTACTGAGCACTGAGACCCCTGAGTAATGAGCACCGAGCACCCTGAGTACTGAGCACCCAGCACCCTGATCACTGAGCACGGAGCACCCCGAGGACTGAGCACCCAGCACCCCGAGCACTGAGCACCCAGCACCTTGAGTACTGAGCACCGAGCACAACGAGCACTGAGCACCCAGCACCCTGAGTACTGAGCACCCAGCACCCTGAGCACTGAGCACCCAGCTCCCTGAGCACTGAGCACAGAGCACCCTGAGCACTGAGCACTGAGCACCCAGCACCCTGAGCACTGAGCACTGAGCACCCAGCACCACAGCCCTGAGCACCCAGCACCCCGAGCACTGAGCACCCAGCACCCTGAGCACTGAGCACCCAGCACCCTGAGTACTGAGCAACCAGCAACCTGAGTACTGAGCACCCAGCACCCTGAGTACTGAGCACTCAGCACCCTGAGTACTGAGCACCGAGCACACCGAGCAATGAGCACCCAGCACCCTGAGCACTGAGCACCCGGAGGACTGTGCACCCAGCACCCTGAGCACTGAGCACCGATCACCCTGAGCAGTGAGCACCCAGCACCCCGAGCACTGAGCACCCAGCACCCTGAGTACTGAGCACCCAGCACCCCGAGTACTGAGCACCCAGCACCCAGAGTACTGAGCACCCAGCACCCCGAGCACTGAGCACCCAGCACCCTGAGTACTGAGCACCCTGATTACTGAGCACTGAGCACCGAGCATCCTGAGTACTGAGCACCCAGCACGCCGAGCACTGAGCACCCAGCACCCTGAGCACTGAGTACCCAGCACCCTGAGGACTGAGCACCCAGCACCCTGAGTACTGAGCACCCAGCACCCTGAGTACTGAGTACCCAGCACCCTGAGCTCTGAGCACCCAGCACCCTGAGTACTGAGCACCGAGCACCCTGAGTACTGAGCACCCAGCACCCTTAGTACTGAGCACCCAGCACCCTGAGCACTGAGCACCCAGCACCCCGAGTACTGAGCACCCAGCACCACCCTCAGCACTGAGCACCCAGCACCCCGAGCACTGAGCACCCAGCACCCCGAGCACTGAGCACCCAGCACCCCGAGTACTGAGCACCCTGCACCCCGAGTACTGAGCAACGAGCACCCCGAGCACTGAGCACCCAGCACCCCGAGTACTGAGCACCCAGCACCCTGAGTACTGAGCACCGAGCACCCCGAGTACTGAGCACCCAGCACCCTGAGTACTGAGCACCCAGCACACCGAGCACTGAGCAGCCAGCAACCTGAGTACTGAGAACAGATCACCCTGAGTTCTGAGCACCCTGCACCCCGAGTACTGAGCCCCCAGCACCCTGAGTACTGAGCACCCAGCACCCCGAGCACTGAGCACCCAGCACCCCGAGAATGAGCACCCAGCACCCTGAGTACTGAGCCCCCAGCACCCTGAGTACTGAGCACCCAGCAACCCGAGCACTGAGCACCCAGCACCCTGAGAATGAGCACCCAGCACCATGAGTACTGAGCACCCAGCACCCTGAGTACTGAGCACTAAGCACCCAGAGCACTGAGCACCCAGCATCCCGAGCACGGAGCACCCAGGACCCCGAGCACTGAGAACTGAGCACCCAGCACCCTGAGTACTGAGCACCCAGCAACCCGAGCACTGAGCACCCAGAACCCTGAGCACTGAGCACCCAGCACCCTGAGCACGGAGCACCCAGCACCCTGAGTACTGAGCACCCAACACCCAGAGTACTGAGCACCCAGCACCCTGAGCACTGAGCACCCAGCACCCTGAGTACTGAGCACCCAGCACCCTGAGTACTGAACACCCAGCACCCTGAGCACTGAGCACTGAGCACCCTGAGCACTGAGTACTGAGCACTGAGCACCCTGAGCACTGAGCACACAGCACCCCGAGTACTGAGCACCCAGCACCCCGAGCACTGAGCACCCAGCACCCCGAGCACTGAGCACTGAGCACCCTGAGCACTGAGCACCCAGCACCCCGAGTACTGAGCACTGAGCACCCTGAGTACTGAGCACCAAGCACCCTGAGTACTGAGCACCCAGCACCCTGAGTACTGAGCACCCAGCACCCTGAGCACTGAGCACCCAGCACCCCGAGCACTGAGCACCCAGCACCCTGAGTACTGAGCACAGAGCACTCTGAGCACTGAGCACCCAGCACCCTGAGTACTGAGCACCCAGCACCCTGAGTCCTGAGCAACCAGCAGCCTGAGCACTGAGAACCCAGCACCCTGAGCACTGAGCACTGAGTACCCAGCACCACAGCCCTGAGCACCCAGCACCCCGAGCACTGAGCAACCAGCAACCTGAGTACTGAGCAACCAGCAACCTGAGTACTGAGCACCCAGCAACCTGAGTACTGAGCACTCAGCACCCTGAGTACTGAGCACCGAGCACACCGAGCAATGAGCACCCAGCACCCTGAGCACTGAGCACCCGGAGGACTGAGCACCCAGCACCCTGAGCACTGAGCACCGATCACCCTGAGCAGTGAGCACCCAGCACCCCGAGCACTGAGCACTCAGCACCCTGAGTACTGAGCACCCAGCACCCCGAGTACTGAGCACCCAGCACCCTGAGTACTGAGCACCCAGCACCCCGAGCACTGAGCACCCAGCACCCTGAGTACAGAGCACCCTGATTACTGAGCACTGAGCACCGAGCATCCTGAGTACTGAGCACCCAGCACCCCGAGCACTGAGCACCCAGCACCCTGAGCACTGAGCACCCAGCACCCTGAGCACTGAGCACCCAGCACCCTGAGTACTGAGTACCCAGCACCCTGAGCTCTGAGCACCCAGCACCCTGAGTACTGAGCACCGAGCACCCTGAGTACTGAGCACCCAGCACCCTTAGTACTGAGCACCCAGCACCCTGAGTACTGAGCACCCAGCACCCTGAGTACTGAGCACCCAGCACCACCCTCAGCACTGAGCACCCAGCACCCCGAGCACTGAGCACCCAGCTCCCTGAACACTGAGCACCCAGCACCCCGAGCACTTAGCACCCAGCACCCTGAGTACTGAGCACCCAGCACCCTGAGTACTGAGCACTGAGCACCCCGAGTACTGAGCACCCAGCACCCTGAGCACTGAGCACCCAGCAACCTGAGTACTGAGAACAGATCACCCTGAGTACTGAGCACCCAGCACCCTGAGTACTGAGCCCCCAGCACCCTGAGTACTGAGCACCCAGCACCCCGAGCACTGAGCACCCAGCACCCCGAGAATGAGCACCCAGCACCCTGAGTACTGAGAACCGAGCACCCTGAGTACTGAGCACCCAGCACCCTGAGTACTGAGCCCCCAGCACCCTGAGTACTGAGCACCCAGCAACCCGAGCACTGAGCACCCAGCACCATGAGAATGAGCACCCAGCACCATGAGTACTGAGCACCCAGCACCCTGAGTACTGAGCACTAAGCACCCAGAGCACTGAGCACCCAGCACCCCGAGCACGGAGCACTGAGCACCCTGAGCACTGAGCACCCAGCACTACGAGTACTGAGCACCGAGCACCCTGAGTACTGAGCACCAAGCACCCCGAGTACTGAGCACTGAACACCCTGAGTACTGAGCACCCAGCACCCTGAGCACTGAGCACCCAGCACCCTGAGTACTGAGCACTGAGACCCCTGAGTACTGAGCACCGAGCACCCTGAGTACTGAGCACCCAGCACCCTGATCACTGAGCACGGAGCACCCCGAGGACTGAGCACCCAGCACCCTGAGCACTGAGCACCCAGCACCTTGAGTACTGAGCACCGAGCACAACGAGCACTGAGCACCCAGCACACTGAGTACTGAGCACCCAGCACCCTGAGCACTGAGCACCCAGCTCCCTGAGCACTGAGCACGCAGCACCCCGAGCACTGAGCACCCAGCACCCTGAGTACTGAGCACAGAGCACCCTGAGCACTGAGCACTGAGCACCCAGCACCCTGAGCACTGAGCACCCAGCACCACAGCCCTGAGCACCCAGCACCCCGAGCACTGAGCACCCAGCACCCTGAGCACTGAGCACCCAGCACCCCGAGCACTGAGCACCCAGCACCCTGAGTACTGAGCACCCAGCACCCCGAGTACTGAGCACCCAGCACCCTGAGTACTGAGCACCCAGCACCCTAAGTACTGAGCACTCAGCACCCTGAGTACTGAGCACCGAGCACACCGAGCAATGAGCACCCAGCACCCTGAGTACTGAGCACCCGGAGGACTGAGCACCCAGCACCCTGAGCACAGAGCACCGATCACCCTGAGCAGTGAGCACCCAGCACCCCGAGCACTGAGCACCCAGCACCCTGAGTACTGAGCACCCAGCACCCCGAGTACTGAGCACCCAGCACCCTGAGTACTGAGCACCCAGCACCCTGAGCACTGAGCACCCAGCACCCTGAGTACTGAGCACCCTGATTACTGAGCACTGAGCACCGAGCATCCTGAGTACTGAGCACCCAACACGCCGAGCACTGAGCACCCAGCACCCTGAGCACTGAGCACCCAGCACCCTGAGCACTGAGCACCCAGCACCCTGAGTACTGAGCACCCAGCACCCTGATTACTGATTACCCAGCACCCTGAGCTCTGAGCACCCAGCACCCTGAGTACTGAGCACCGAGCACCCTGAGTACTGAGCACCCAGCACCCTTAGTACTGAGCACCCAGCACCCTGAGCACTGAGCACCCAGCACCCTGAGTACTGAGCACCCAGCACCACCCTCAGCACTGAGCACCCAGCACCCCGAGCACTGAGCACCCAGCACCCTGAGCACTGAGCACCCTGATTACTGAGCACTGAGCACCGAGCATCCTGAGTACTGAGCACCCAGCACCCCGAGCACTGAGCACCCAGCACCCTGAGCACTGAGCACCCAGCACCCTGAGCACTGAGCACCCAGCACCCTGAGTACTGAGTACTCAGCACCCTGAGTACTGAGTACCCAGCACCCTGAGCTCTGAGCACCCAGCACCCTGAGTACTGAGCACCGAGCACCCTGAGTACTGAGCACCCAGCACCCTTAGTACTGAGCACCCAGCACCCTGAGCACTGAGCAACCAGCACCCTGAGTACTGACCACCCAGCACCCTGAACACTGAGCACTGAGCACCCAACACCCTGAGCACTGAGCACTGAGCACCCAGCACCCCGAGCACTGAGCACCGAGCACCACGAGCACTGAGCACCCAGCACCCTGAGCACTGAGCACCCTGAGGACTGAGCACCCAGCACCCTGAGCAGTGAGCACCCAGCACGCTGAGTACTGAGCACCGATCACCCTGAGCACTGAGCACCCAGGACCCCGAGCACTGAGCACCCAGCACCCTGAGTACAGAGCACACAGCACCCCGAGTACTGAGCACCCAGCACCACGAGCACTGAGCACCCAGCACCCTGAGTACTGAGCACCCTGAGTACTGAGCACCCATCACCCTGAGCACTGAGCACCCAGCACCCTGAGTACTGAGCACCCAGCACCCTGAACACTGAGCAACCAGCACCCTGAGCACTGAGCACCCAGCACCCTGAGTACTGAGCACCCAGCACCCTGAGTACTGAGTACCCAGCACCCTGAGCACTGAGCACCCAGCACCCTGAGTACTGAGCACCGAGCACCCTGAGTACTGAGCACCCTGCACCCTGAGTACTGAGCACCCAGCACCCTGAGCACTGAGCACCCAGCACCCTGAGTACTGAGCACCCAGCACTCTGATTACTGAGCACCCAGCACCCAGAGCACTGAGCACCCAGCACCCTGAGCACGGAGCACCCAGGACCCCGAGCACTGAGTACTGAGCACCCAGCACCCTGAGTACTGATCACCGAGCTCCCCGAGCACTGAGCACCCTGAGTACTGAGCACCCAGCACCCCGATCACTGAGCACCCAGCACCCTGAGCACTGAGCACCCAGCACCCTGAGCACTGAGCACCCTGCACACTGAGTACTGAGCACCCAGCACCCTGAGCACTGAGCACCCAGCACCCTGAGTACTGAGCACTGAGACCCCTGAGTACTGAGCACCGAGCACCCTGAGTACTGAGCACCCAGCACCCTGATCACTGAGCACGGAGCACCCCGAGGACTGAGCACCCAGCACCCTGAGCACTGAGCACCCAGCACCTTGAGTACTGAGCACCGAGCACAACGAGCACTGAGCACCCAGCACACTGAGTACTGAGCACCCAGCACCCTGAGCACTGAGCACCCAGCTCCCTGAGCACTGAGCACGCAGCACCCCGAGCACTGAGCACCCAGCACCCTGAGTACTGAGCACAGAGCACCCTGAGCACTGAGCACTGAGCACCCAGCACCCTGAGCACTGAGCACCCAGCACCACAGCCCTGAGCACCCAGCACCCCGAGCACTGAGCACCCAGCACCCTGAGCACTGAGCACCCAGCACCCTGAGTACTGAGCAACCAGCAACCTGAGTACTGAGCACCCAGCACCCTAAGTACTGAGCACTCAGCACCCTGAGTACTGAGCACCGAGCACACCGAGCAATGAGCACCCAGCACCCTGAGTACTGAGCACCCGGAGGACTGAGCACCCAGCACCCTGAGCACAGAGCACCGATCACCCTGAGCAGTGAGCACCCAGCACCCCGAGCACTGAGCACCCAGCACCCTGAGTACTGAGCACCCAGCACCCCGAGTACTGAGCACCCAGCACCCTGAGTACTGAGCACCCAGCACCCTGAGCACTGAGCACCCAGCACCCTGAGTACTGAGCACCCTGATTACTGAGCACTGAGCACCGAGCATCCTGAGTACTGAGCACCCAGCACGCCGAGCACTGAGCACCCAGCACCCTGAGCACTGAGCACCCAGCACCCTGAGCACTGAGCACCCAGCACCCTGAGTACTGAGCACCCAGCACCCTGATTACTGATTACCCAGCACCCTGAGCTCTGAGCACCCAGCACCCTGAGTACTGAGCACCGAGCACCCTGAGTACTGAGCACCCAGCACCCTTAGTACTGAGCACCCAGCACCCTGAGCACTGAGCACCCAGCACCCTGAGTACTGAGCACCCAGCACCACCCTCAGCACTGAGCACCCAGCACCCCGAGCACTGAGCACCCAGCACCCTGAGCACTGAGCACCCTGATTACTGAGCACTGAGCACCGAGCATCCTGAGTACTGAGCACCCAGCACCCCGAGCACTGAGCACCCAGCACCCTGAGCACTGAGCACCCAGCACCCTGAGCACTGAGCACCCAGCACCCTGAGTACTGAGCACTCAGCACCCTGAGTACTGAGTACCCAGCACCCTGAGCTCTGAGCACCCAGCACCCTGAGTACTGAGCACCGAGCACCCTGAGTACTGAGCACCCAGCACCCTTAGTACTGAGCACCCAGCACCCTGAGCACTGAGCAACCAGCACCCTGAGTACTGACCACCCAGCACCCTGAACACTGAGCACTGAGCACCCAACACCCTGAGCACTGAGCACTGAGCACCCAGCACCCCGAGCACTGAGCACCGAGCACCACGAGCACTGAGCACCCAGCACCCTGAGCACTGAGCACCCTGAGGACTGAGCACCCAGCACCCTGAGCAGTGAGCACCCAGCACGCTGAGTACTGAGCACCGATCACCCTGAGCACTGAGCACCCAGGACCCCGAGCACTGAGCACCCAGCACCCTGAGTACAGAGCACACAGCACCCCGAGTACTGAGCACCCAGCACCACGAGC
The DNA here is from genome assembly GCF_018167655.1 of Microtus oregoni. NCBI lineage: Eukaryota > Metazoa > Chordata > Mammalia > Rodentia > Cricetidae > Microtus > Microtus oregoni. Next base: position 132,734 of record NW_024543346.1, read on the forward strand.
ACTGAGCACCCAGCACCCTGAGTACTGAGCACCCTGAGTACTGAGCACCCATCACCCTGAGCACTGAGCACCCAGCACCCTGAGTACTGAGCACCCAGCACCCTGAGCACTGAGCACCCAGCACCCTGAGCACTGAGCACCCAGCACCCTGAGTACTGAGCACCCAGCACCCTGAGTACTGAGTACCCAGCACCCTGAGCACTGAGCACCCAGCACCCTGAGTACTGAGCACCGAGCACCCTGAGTACTGAGCACCCTGCACCCTGAGTACTGAGCACCCAGCACCCTGAGCACTGAGCACCCAGCACCCTGAGTACTGAGCACCCAGCACTCTGAGTACTGAGCACCCAGCACCCAGAGCACTGAGCACCCAGCACCCTGAGCACGGAGCACCCAGGACCCCGAGCACTGAGTACTGAGCACCCAGCACCCTGAGTACTGATCACCGAGCTCCCCGAGCACTGAGCACCCTGAGTACTGAGCACCCAGCACCCCGATCACTGAGCACCCAGCACCCTGAGCACTGAGCACCCAGCACCCTGAGCACTGAGCACCCTGCACACTGAGTACTGAGCACCCAGCACGCTGAGTACTGAGAACCCAGCACCCCGAGCACTGAGCACACAGCACCCTGAGTACTGAGCACTGAGCACCCAGCACCCCGAGCACTGAGCACCCAGCACCCTGTGTACTGAGCACTGAGCACCCTGAGTACTAAGCACCCAGCACCCTGAGTACTGAGCACCCAGGACCCTGAGCCCTGAGCACCGAGCACCCCGAGCACTGAGCACCCAGCACCCTGAGCACTCAGCACCCAGCACCCCGAGCACTGAGCACCCAGCACCCTGAGCACTGAGCACCCAGCACCATGAGCACGGAGCACCCCGAGGACTGAGCACCCAGCACCCTGAGCACTGAGCACCCAGCACCTTCAGTACTGAGCACCGAGCACCTCGAGCACTAAGCACCCAGCACCCTGAGTACTGAGCACCCAGCACCCTGAGCACTGAGCACCCAGAAACCTGAGCACTGAGCACCCAGCACCCTGAGCACGGAGCACCCAGCACCCTGAGTACTGAGCACCCAACACCCAGAGTACTGAGCACCCAGCACCCTGAGCACTGAGTACTGAGCACTGAGCAACCTGAGCACTGAGCACCCAGCACCCCGAGTACTGAGCACCCAGCACCCCGAGCACTGAGCACCCAGCGCCCCGAGCACTGAGCACCCAGCACCCCGAGCACTGAGCACTGAGCACCCTGAGCACTGAGCACAAATCACCACGAGTACTGAGCACCGAGCACCCTTAGTACTGAGCACCAAGCACCCCGAGTACTGAGCACTGAGCACCCTGAATACTGAGCACCCAGCACCCTGAGCACTGAGCACCCAGCACCCTGAGTACTGAGCACTGAGACCCCTGAGTAATGAGCACCGAGCACCCTGAGTACTGAGCACCCAGCACCCTGATCACTGAGCACGGAGCACCCCGAGGACTGAGCACCCAGCACCCCGAGCACTGAGCACCCAGCACCTTGAGTACTGAGCACCGAGCACAACGAGCACTGAGCACCCAGCACCCTGAGTACTGAGCACCCAGCACCCTGAGCACTGAGCACCCAGCTCCCTGAGCACTGAGCACAGAGCACCCTGAGCACTGAGCACTGAGCACCCAGCACCCTGAGCACTGAGCACTGAGCACCCAGCACCACAGCCCTGAGCACCCAGCACCCCGAGCACTGAGCACCCAGCACCCTGAGCACTGAGCACCCAGCACCCTGAGTACTGAGCAACCAGCAACCTGAGTACTGAGCACCCAGCACCCTGAGTACTGAGAACTCAGCACCCTGAGTACTGAGCACCGAGCACACCGAGCAATGAGCACCCAGCACCCTGAGCACTGAGCACCCGGAGGACTGTGCACCCAGCACCCTGAGCACTGAGGACCGATCACCCTGAGCAGTGAGCACCCAGCACCCCGAGCACTGAGCACCCAGCACCCTGAGTACTGAGCACCCAGCACCCCGAGTACTGAGCACCCAGCACCCAGAGTACTGAGCACCCAGCACCCCGAGCACTGAGCACCCAGCACCCTGAGTACTGAGCACCCTGATTACTGAGCACTGAGCACCGAGCATCCTGAGTACTGAGCACCCAGCACGCCGAGCACTGAGCACCCAGCACCCTGAGCACTGAGCACCCAGCACCCTGAGGACTGAGCACCCAGCACCCTGAGTACTGAGCACCCAGCACCCTGAGTACTGAGTACCCAGCACCCTGAGCTCTGAGCACCCAGCACCCTGAGTACTGAGCACCGAGCACCCTGAGTACTGAGCACCCAGCACCCTTAGTACTGAGCACCCAGCACCCTGAGCACTGAGCACCCAGCACCCCGAGTACTGAGCACCCAGCACCACCCTCAGCACTGAGCACCCAGCACCCCGAGCACTGAGCACCCAGCACCCCGAGCACTGAGCACCCAGCACCCCGAGTACTGAGCACCCTGCACCCCGAGTACTGAGCAACGAGCACCCCGAGCACTTTGCACCCAGCACCCCGAGTACTGAGCACCCAGCACCCTGAGTACTGAGCACCGAGCACCCCGAGTACTGAGCACCCAGCACCCTGAGTACTGAGCACCCAGCACACCGAGCACTGAGCAGCCAGCAACCTGAGTACTGAGAACAGATCACCCTGAGTACTGAGCACCCTGCACCCCGAGTACTGAGCCCCCAGCACCCTGAGTACTGAGCACCCAGCACCCCGAGCACTGAGCACCCAGCACCCCGAGAATGAGCACCCAGCACCCTGAGTACTGAGCCCCCAGCACCCTGAGTACTGAGCACCCAGCAACCCGAGCACTGAGCACCCAGCACCCTGAGAATGAGCACCCAGCACCATGAGTACTGAGCACCCAGCACCCTGAGTACTGAGCACTAAGCACCCAGAGCACTGAGCACCCAGCATCCCGAGCACGGAGCACCCAGGACCCCGAGCACTGAGAACTGAGCACCCAGCACCCTGAGTACTGAGCACCGAGATCCCCGAGCACTGAGCACACTGAGTACTGAGCACCCAGCACCCCGAGCACTGAGCACCCAGCACCCTGAGCACTGAGCACCCAGCACCATGAGCACGGAGCACCCCGAGGACTGAGCACCCAGCACCCTGAGCACTGAGCACCCAGCACCTTGAGTACTGAGCACCGAGCACCTCGAGCACTAAGCACCCAGCACCCTGAGTACTGAGCACCCAGCACCCTGAGCACTGAGCACCCAGAACCCTGAGCACTGAGCACCCAGCACCCTGAGCACGGAGCACCCAGCACCCTGAGTACTGAGCAGCCAACACCCAGAGTACTGAGCACCCAGCACCCTGAGCACTGAGCACCCAGCACCCTGAGTACTGAGCACCCAGCACCCTGAGTACTGAACACCCAGCACCCTGAGTACTGAGCACTGAGCACCCTGAGCACTGAGTACTGAGCACTGAGCACCCTGAGCACTGAGCACACAGCACCCCGAGTACTGAGCACCCAGCACCCCGAGCACTGAGCACCCAGCACCCCGAGCACTGAGCACTGAGCACCCTGAGCACTGAGCACCCAGCACCCCGAGTACTGAGCACTGAGCACCCTGAGTACTGAGCACCAAGCACCCTGAGTACTGAGCACCCAGCACCCTGAGTACTGAGCACCCAGCACCCTGAGCACTGAGCACCCAGCACCCCGAGCACTGAGCACCCAGCACCCTGAGTACTGAGCACAGAGCACTCTGAGCACTGAGCACCCAGCACCCTGAGTACTGAGCACCCAGCACCCTGAGTCCTGAGCAACCAGCAGCCTGAGCACTGAGAACCCAGCACCCTGAGCACTGAGCACTGAGCACCCAGCACCACAGCCCTGAGCACCCAGCACCCCGAGCACTGAGCAACCAGCAACCTGAGTACTGAGCAACCAGCAACCTGAGTACTGAGCACCCAGCAACCTGAGTACTGAGCACTCAGCACCCTGAGTACTGAGCACCGAGCACACCGAGCAATGAGCACCCAGCACCCTGAGCACTGAGCACCCGGAGGACTGAGCACCCAGCACCCTGAGCACTGAGCACCGATCACCCTGAGCAGTGAGCACCCAGCACCCCGAGCACTGAGCACTCAGCACCCTGAGTACTGAGCACCCAGCACCCCGAGTACTGAGCACCCAGCACCCTGAGTACTGAGCACCCAGCACCCCGAGCACTGAGCACCCAGCACCCTGAGTACAGAGCACCCTGATTACTGAGCACTGAGCACCGAGCATCCTGAGTACTGAGCACCCAGCACCCCGAGCACTGAGCACCCAGCACCCTGAGCACTGAGCACCCAGCACCCTGAGCACTGAGCACCCAGCACCCTGAGTACTGAGTACCCAGCACCCTGAGCTCTGAGCACCCAGCACCCTGAGTACTGAGCACCGAGCACCCTGAGTACTGAGCACCCAGCACCCTTAGTACTGAGCACCCAGCACCCTGAGTACTGAGCACCCAGCACCCTGAGTACTGAGCACCCAGCACCACCCTCAGCACTGAGCACCCAGCACCCCGAGCACTGAGCACCCAGCTCCCTGAACACTGAGCACCCAGCACCCCGAGCACTTAGCACCCAGCACCCTGAGTACTGAGCACCCAGCACCCTGAGTACTGAGCACTGAGCACCCCGAGTACTGAGCACCCAGCACCCTGAGCACTGAGCACCCAGCAACCTGAGTACTGAGAACAGATCACCCTGAGTACTGAGCACCCAGCACCCTGAGTACTGAGCCCCCAGCACCCTGAGTACTGAGCACCCAGCACCCCGAGCACTGAGCACCCAGCACCCCGAGAATGAGCACCCAGCACCCTGAGTACTGAGAACCGAGCACCCTGAGTACTGAGCACCCAGCACCCTGAGTACTGAGCCCCCAGCACCCTGAGTACTGAGCACCCAGCAACCCGAGCACTGAGCACCCAGCACCATGAGAATGAGCACCCAGCACCATGAGTACTGAGCACCCAGCACCCTGAGTACTGAGCACTAAGCACCCAGAGCACTGAGCACCCAGCACCCCGAGCACGGAGCACTGAGCACCCTGAGCACTGAGCACCCAGCACTACGAGTACTGAGCACCGAGCACCCTGAGTACTGAGCACCAAGCACCCTGAGTACTGAGCACTGAGCACCCTGAGTACTGAGCACCCAGCACCCTGAGCACTGAGCACCCAGCACCCTGAGTACTGAGCACTGAGACCCCTGAGTACTGAGCACCGAGCACCCTGAGTACTGAGCACCCAGCACCCTGATCACTGAGCACGGAGCACCCCGAGGACTGAGCACCCAGCACCCTGAGCACTGAGCACCCAGCACCTTGAGTACTGAGCACCGAGCACAACGAGCACTGAGCACCCAGCACACTGAGTACTGAGCACCCAGCACCCTGAGCACTGAGCACCCAGCTCCCTGAGCACTGAGCACGCAGCACCCCGAGCACTGAGCACCCAGCACCCTGAGTACTGAGCACAGAGCACCCTGAGCACTGAGCACTGAGCACCCAGCACCCTGAGCACTGAGCACCCAGCACCACAGCCCTGAGCACCCAGCACCCCGAGCACTGAGCACCCAGCACCCTGAGCACTGAGCACCCAGCAACCTGAGTACTGAGCAACCAGCAACCTGAGTACTGAGCACCCAGCACCCTAAGTACTGAGCACTCAGCACCCTGAGTACTGAGCACCGAGCACACCGAGCAATGAGCACCCAGCACCCTGAGTACTGAGCACCCGGAGGACTGAGCACCCAGCACCCTGAGCACAGAGCACCGATCACCCTGAGCAGTGAGCACCCAGCACCCCGAGCACTGAGCACCCAGCACCCTGAGTACTGAGCACCCAGCACCCCGAGTACTGAGCACCCAGCACCCTGAGTACTGAGCACCCAGCACCCCGAGCACTGAGCACCCAGCACCCTGAGTACTGAGCACCCTGATTACTGAGCACTGAGCACCGAGCATCCTGAGTACTGAGCACCCAGCACGCCGAGCACTGAGCACCCAGCACCCTGAGCACTGAGCACGGAGCACCCTGAGCACTGAGCACCCAGCACCCTGAGTACTGAGCACCCAGCACCCTGATTACTGATTACCCAGCACCCTGAGCTCTGAGCACCCAGCACCCTGAGTACTGAGCACCGAGCACCCTGAGTACTGAGCACCCAGCACCCTTAGTACTGAGCACCCAGCACCCTGAGCACTGAGCACCCAGCACCCTGAGTACTGAGCACCCAGCACCACCCTCAGCACTGAGCACCCAGCACCCCGAGCACTGAGCACCCAGCACCCTGAGCACTGAGCACCCTGATTACTGAGCACTGAGCACCGAGCATCCTGAGTACTGAGCACCCAGCACCCCGAGCACTGAGCACCCAGCACCCTGAGCACTGAGCACCCAGCACCCTGAGCACTGAGCACCCAGCACCCTGAGTACTGAGCACTCAGCACCCTGAGTACTGAGTACCCAGCACCCTGAGCTCTGAGCACCCAGCACCCTGAGTACTGAGCACCGAGCACCCTGAGTACTGAGCACCCAGCACCCTTAGTACTGAGCACCCAGCACCCTGAGCACTGAGCACCCAGCACCCTGAGTACTGAGCACCCAGCACCACCCTCAGCACTGAGCACCCAGCACCCCGAGCACTGAGCACCCAGCTCCCTGAACACTGAGCACCCAGCACCCCGAGTACTGAGCACACTGCACCCCGAGTACTGAGCACCGAGCACCCCGAGCACTGAGCACCCAGCACCCTGAGTACTGAGCACCCAGCACCCTGAGTACTGAGCACTGAGCACCCCGAGTACTGAGCACCCAGCACCCCGAGCACTGAGCACCCAGCAACCTGAGTACTGAGAACAGATCACCCTGAGTACTGAGCACCCAGCACCCTGAGTACTGAGCCCCCAGCACCCTGAGTACTGAGCACCCAGCACCCCGAGCACTGAGCACCCAGCACCCTGAGAATGAGCACCCAGCACCCTGAGTACTAAGAACCGAGCACCCTGAGTACTGAGCACCCAGCACCCTGAGTACTGAGCCCCCAGCACCCTGAGTACTGAGCACCCAGCAACCCGAGCACTGAGCACCCAGCACCCTGAGAATGAGAACCCAGCACCATGAGTACTGAGCACCCAGCACCCTGAGTACTGAGCACTAAGCACCCAGAGCACTGAGCACCCAGCACCCCGAGCACGGAGCACTGAGCACCCTGAGCACTGAGCACCCAGCACCACGAGTACTGAGCACCGAGCACCCTGAGTACTGAGCACCAAGCACCCCGAGTACTGAGCACTGAGCACCCTGAGTACTGAGCACCCAGCACCCTGAGCACTGAGCACCCAGCACCCTGAGTACTGAGCACTGAGACCCCTGAGTACTGAGCACCGAGCACCCTGAGTACTGAGCACCCAGCACCCTGATCACTGAGCACGGAGCACCCCGAGGACTGAGCACCCAGAACCCTGAGCACTGAGCACCCAGCACCTTGAGTACTGAGCACCGAGCACAACAAGCACTGAGCACCCAGCACCCTGAGTACTGAGCACCCAGCACCCTGAGCACTGAGCACCCAGCTCCCTGAGCACTGAGCACGCAGCACCCCGAGCACTGAGCACCCAGCACCCTGAGTACTGAGCACAGAGCAACGTGAGCACTGAGCACTGAGCACCCAGCACCCTGAGCACTGAGCACTGAGCACCCAGCACCAAAGCCCTGAGCACCCAGCACCCCGAACACTGAGCACCTAGCACCCTGAGCACTGAGCACCCATCACCCTGAGTACTGAGAAACCAGCAACCTGAGTACTGAGCACCCAGCACCCTGAGTACTGAGCACTCAGCACCCTGAGTACTGAGCACCGAGCACACCGAGCGATGAGCACCCAGCACCCTGAGCACTGAGCACCCGGAGGACTGAGCACCCAGCACCCTGAGCACTGAGCACCGATCACCCTGAGCAGTGAGCACCCAGCACCCCGTGCACTGAGCCCCCAGCACCCTGAGTACTGAGCACACAGCACCCTGAGTACTGAGCACCCAGCACCCTGAGTACTGAGCACCCAGCACCCCGAGCACTGAGCACCCAGCACCCTGAGTACTGAGCACCCTGATTACTGAGCACTGAGCACCGAGCATCCTGAGTACTGAGCACCCAGCACGCCGAGCACTGAGCACCCAGCACCCTGAGCACTGAGCACCCAGGACCCTGAGAACTGAGCACCCAGCACCCTGAGTACTGAGCACCAAGCACCCTGAGTACTGAGTACCCAGCACCCTGAGCTCTGAGCACCCAGCGCCCTGAGTACTGAGCACCGAGCACCCTGAGTACTGAGCACCCAGCACCCTTAGTACTGAGCACCCAGCACCCCGAGCACTGAGCACCCAGCACCCTGAGTACTGAGCACCCAGCACCACCCTCAGCACTGAGCACCCAGCACCCCGAGCACTGAGCACCCAGCACCCCGAGCACTGAGCACCCAGCACCCCGAGTACTGAGCACCCTGCACCCCGAGTACTGAGCACCGAGCACCCCGAGCACTGAGCACCCAGCACCCTGAGTACTGAGCACCCAGCACCCTGAGTACTGAGCACTGAGCACCCCGAGTACTGAGCACCCAGCACCCCGAGCACTGAGCACCCAGCACCCCGAGAATGAGCACCCAGCACCCTGAGTACTGAGAACCGAGCACCCTGATACTGAGCACCCAGCACCCTGAGTACTGAGCCCCCAGCACCCTGAGTACTGAGCACCCAGCAACCCGAGCACTGAGCACCCAGCACCCTGAGAATGAGCACCCAGCACCATGAGTACTGAGCACCCAGCACACTGAGTACTGAGCACTAAGCACCCAGAGCACTGAGCACCCAGCACCCCGAGCACGGAGCACCCAGGACCCCGAGCACTGAGAACTGAGCACCCAGCACCCTGAGTACTGAGCACCGAGATCCCCGAGCACTGAGCACACTGAGTACTGAGCACCCAGCACCCCGAGCACTGAGCACCCAGCACCCTGAGCACTGAGCACCCAGCACCATGAGCACGGAGCACCCCGAGCACTGAGCACCCAGCACCCTGAGCACTGAGCACCCAGCACCTTGAGTACTGAGCACTGAGCACCTCGAGCACTAAGCACCGAGCACCCTGAGTACTGAGCACCCAGCACCCTGAGCACTGAGCACCCAGAACCCTGAGCACTGAGCACCCAGCACCCTGAGCACGGAGCACCCAGCACCCTGAGTACTGAGCACCCAACACCCAGAGTACTGAGCACCCAGCACCCTGAGCACTGAGCACCCAGCACCCTGAGTACTGAGCACCCAGCACCCTGAGTACTGAACACCCAGCACCCTGAGCACTGAGCACTGAGCACCCTGAGCACTGAGTACTGAGCACTGAGCACCCAGCACCCCGAGTACTGAGCACCCAGCACCCCGAGCACTGAGCACCCAGCACCCCGAGCACTGAGCACTGAGCACCCTGAGCACTGAGCACCCAGCACCCCGAGTACTGAGCACTGAGCACCCTGAGTACTGAGCACCAAGCAGCCTGAGTACTGAGCACCCAGCACCCTGAGTACTGAGCACCCAGCACCCTGAGCACTGAGCACCCAGCACCCCGAGCACTGAGCACCCACAACCCTGAGTACTGAGCACAGAGCACTCTGAGCACTGAGCACCCAGCAACCCGAGCACTGAGCACCCAGCACCCTGAGCACTGAGCACCCAGCACCCTGAGTACTGAGCAACCAGCAACCTGAGTACTGAGCAACCTGCACCCTGAGTACTGAGCACTCAGCACCCTGAGTACTGAGCACCGAGCACACCGAGCAATGAGCACCCAGCACCCTGAGCACTGAGCACCCGAAGGACTGAGCACCTAGCACCCTGAGCACTGAGCACCGATCACCCTGAGCAGTGAGCACCCAGCACCCCGAGCACTGAGCACTCAGCACCCTGAGTACTGAGCACCAAGCACCCTGAGTACTGAGCACTCAGCACCCTGAGTACTGAGCACCCAGCACCCTGAGCACTGAGCACCCAGCACCCTGAGTACTGAGCACCCTGATTACTGAGCACTGAGCACCGAGTATCCTGAGTACTGAGCACCCAGCACCCTGAGCACTGAGCACCCAGCACCCTGAGCACTGAGCACCCAGCACCCTGAGTACTGAGCACTCAGCACCCTGAGTACTGAGTACCCAGCACCCTGAGCTCTGAGCACCCAGCACCCTGAGTACTGAGCACCCAACACCCAGAGTACTGAGCACCCAGCACCCTGAGAACTGAGTACCCAGCACCCTGAGCTCTGAGCACCCAGCAACCTGAGTACTGAGCACCGAGCACCCTCAGTACTGAGCACCCAGCACCCTTAGTACTGAGCACCCAGCACCCTGAGCACTGAGCACCCAGCACCCTGAGTACTGAGCACCCAGCACCACCCTCAGCACTGAGCACACAGCACCCCGAGCACTGAGCACCCAGCTCCCTGAGCACTGAGCACCCAGCACCCCGAGTACTGAGCAGCCTGCACCACGAGTACTGAGCACCGAGCACCCCGAGCACTGAGCACCCAGCACCCTGAGTACTGAGCACCCAGCACCCTGAGTACTGAGCACCCAGCACCCTGAGTACTGAACACCCAGCACCCTGAGCACTGAGCACTGAGCACCCTGAGCACTGAGTACTGAGCACTGAGCACCCTGAGCACTGAGCACAAAGCACCCCGAGTACTGAGCACCCAGCACCCCGAGCACTGAGCACCCAGCACCCCGAGCACTGAGCAACCTGAGCACTGAGCACCCAGCACCCCGAGTACTGAGCACTGAGCACCCTGAGTACAGAGCACCAAGCACCCTGAGTACTGAGCACCCAGCACCCTGAGTACTGCGCACCCAGCACCCTGAGCACTGAGCACCCAGCACCCCGAGCACTGAGCACCCAGCACCCTGAGTACTGAGCACAGAGCACTCTGAGCACTGAGCACCCAGCACCCTGAGTACTGAGCACCCAGCACCCTGAGTACTGAGCAACCAGCACCCTGAGCACTGAGCACTGAGCACCCAGCACCCTGAGCACTGAGCACTGAGCACCCAGCACCACAGCCCTGAGCACCCAGCTCCCCGAGCACTGAGCACCCAACACCCTGAGCACTGAGCACCCAGCACCCTGAGTACTGAGCAACCAGCAACCTGAGTACTGAGCACCCAGCACCCTGAGTACTGAGCACTCAGCACCCTGAGTACTGAGCACCGAGCACACCGAGCAATGAGCACCCAGCACCCTGAGCACTGAGCACCCGGAGGACTGAGAACCCAGCACCCTGAGCACTGAGCACCGATCACCCTGAGCAGTGAGCACCCAGCACCCCGAGCACTGAGCACTCAGCACCCTGAGTACTGAGCACCCAGCACCCCGAGTACTGAGCACCCAGCACCCTGAGTACTGAGCACCCAGCACCCCGAGCACTGAGCACCCAGCACCCTGAGTACTGAGCACCCTGATTACTGAGCACTGAGCCCCGAGCATCCTGAGTACTGAGCACCCAACACCCCGAGCACTGAGCACCCAGCACCCTGAGCACTGAGCACCCAGCACCCTGAGCACTGACCACCCAGCACGCTGAGTACTGAGCACTCAGCACCCTGAGTACTGAGTACCCAGCACTCTGAGCTCTGAGCACCCAGCACCCTGAGTACTGAGCACCGAGCACCCTGAGTACTGAGCACCCAGCACCCTTAGTACTGAGCTCCCAGCACCCTGAGCACTGAGCACCCAGCTCCCTGAACACTGAGCACCCAGCACCCCGAGTACTGAGCACCCTGCACCCCGAGTACTGAGCACCGAGCACCCCGAGCACTGAGCACCCAGCACCCGGAGTACTGAGCACCCAGCACCCTGAGTACTGAGCACTGAGCACCCCGAATACTGAGCACCCAGCACCCCGAGCACTGAGCACCCAGCAACCTGAGTACTGAGAACAGATCACCCTGTGTACTGAGCACCCAGCACCCTGAGTACTGAGCCCCCAGCACCCTGAGTACTGAGCACCCAGCACCCCGAGCACTGAGCACCCAGCACCCCGAGAATGAGCACCCAGCACCCTGAGTACTGAGAACCGAGCACCATGAGTACTGAGCACCCAGCACCCTGAGTACTGAGCCCCCAGCACCCTGAGTACTGAGCACCCAGCAACCCGAGCACTGAGCACCCAGCACCCTGAGAATGAGCACCCAGCACCATGAGTACTGAGCACCCAGCACCCTGAGTACTGAGCACTAAGCACCCAGAGCACTGAGCACCCAGCACTCCGAGCACGGAGCAACCAGGACCCCGAGCACTGAGCACACTGAGTACTGAGCAGCCAGCACCCCGAGCACTGAGCACCCAGCACCCTGAGCACTGAGCACCCAGCACCATGAGCACGGAGCACCCCGAGGACTGAGCACCCAGCACCCTGAGCACTGAGCACCCAGCACCTTGAGTACTGAGCACCGAGCATCTCGAGCACTAAGCACCCAGCACCCTGAGTACTGAGCACCCAGCACCCTGAGCACTGAGCACCCAGAACCCTGAGCACTGAGCACCCAGCACCCTGAGCACGGAGCAACCAGCACCCTGAGTACTGAGCACCCAACACCCAGAGTACTGAGCACCCAGCACCCTGAGTGCTGAGTACCCAGAACCCTGAGCTCTGAGCACCCAGCACCCTGAGTACTGAGCAACGAGCACCCTGAGTACTGAGCACCCAGCACCCTTAGTACTGAGCACCCAGCACCCTGAGCACTGAGCACCCAGCACCCTGAGTACTGAGCACCCAGCACCACCCTCAGCACTGAGCACCCAGCACCCCGAGCACTGAGCACCCAGCTCCCGGAGCACTGAGCACCCAGAACCCCGAGTACTGAGCACCCTGCACCCCGAGTACTGAGCACCGAGCACCCCGAGCACTGAGCACCCAGCACCCTGAGTACTGAGCACCCAGCACCCTGAGTACTGAGCACTGAGCACCCCGAGTACTGAGCACCCAGCACCCCCAGCACTGAGCACCCAGCAACCTGAGTACTGAGAACAGATCACCCTGAGTACTGAGCACCCAGCACCCTGAGTACTGAGCCCCCAGCACCCTGAGTACTGAGCACCCAGCACCCCGAGCACTGAGCTCCCCGCACCCCGACAATGAGCACCCAGCACCCTGAGTACTGAGAACCGAGCACCCTGAGTACTGAGCACCCAGCACCCTGAGTACTGAGCCCCCAGCACCCTGAGTACTAAGCACCCAGCATCCCGAGCACTGAGCACCCAGCACCCTGAGAATGAGCACCCAGCACCATGAGTACTGAGCACCCAGCACCCTGAGTACTGAGCACTAAGCACCCAGAGCACTGAGCACCCAGCACCCTGAGCACGGAGCACCCAGGACCCCGAGCACTGAGAACTGAGCACCCAGCACCCTGAGTACTGAGCACCGAGCTCCCCGAGCACTGAACACACTGAGTACTGAGCACCCAGCACCCCGAGCACTGAGCACCCAGCACCCTGAGCACTGAGCACCCAGCACCCTGAGTACTGAGCACCCAGCACCCTGAGTACTGAACACCCAGCACCCTGAGCACTGAGCACTGAGCACCCTGAGCACTGAGCACCCAGCACCCCGAGTACTGAGCACCGAGCACCCCGAGCACTGAGCACCCAGCGCCCCGAGCACTGAGCACACAGCACCCCGAGCACTGAGCACTGAGCACCCTGAGCACTGAGCACCCAGGACCCCGAGTACTGAGCACTGAGCACCCTGAGTACTGAGCACCAAGCACCCCGAGAACTGAGCACTGAGCACCCTGAGTACTGAGCACCCAGCACCCTGAGCACTGAGCACCCAGCACCCTGAGTACTGAGCACTGAGATCCCTGAGTACTGAGCACCGAGCACCCTGAGTACTGAGCACCCAGCACCCTCATCACTGAGCACGGAGCACCCCGAGGGCTGAGCAACGAGCACAACGAGCACTGAGCACCCAGCACCCTGAGTACTGAGCACCCAGCACCCTGAGCACTGAGCACCCAGCTCCCTGAGCACTGAGCACGCAGCACCCCGAGCACTGAGCACCCAGCACCCTGAGTACTGAGCACAGAGCACCCTGAGCACTGAGCACCCAGCACCCTGAGTACTGAGCACCCAGCACCCTGAGTACTGGGCAACCAGCACCCTGAGCACTGAGCACTGAGCACCCAGCACCCTGAGCACTGAGAACTGAGCACCCAGCACCACAGCCGTGAGCACCCAGCACCCCGAGCACTGAGCACCCAGCACCCTGAGCACTGAGCACCCAGCACCCTGAGTACTGAGCAACCAGCAACCTGAGTACTGAGCACCCAGCACCCTGAGTACTGAGCACTCAGCACACTGAGTACTGAGCACCCAGCACCCTGAGCACTGAGCACCCAGCACCCCGAGTACTGAGCACCCTGCACACCGAGTACTGAGCACCGAGCACCCCGAGCACTGAGCACCCAGCACCCTGAGTACTGAGCACCCAACACCCTGAGTACTGAACACTGAGCACCCCGAGTACTGAGCACCCAGCACCCCGAGCACTGAGCACCCAGCAACCTGAGTACTGAGAACAGATCACCCTGAGTACTGAGCACCCAGCACCCCGAGCACTGAGCACCCAGCACCCTGAGTACTGAGCACCCTGATTACTGAGCACTGAGCACCGAGCATCCTGAGTACTGAGCACCCAACACCCCGAGCACTGAGCACCCAGCACCCTGAGCACTGAGCACCCAGCACCCTGTGCACTGACCACCCAGCACGCTGAGTACTGAGCACTCAGCACCCTGAGTACTGAGTACCCAGCACTCTGAGCTCTGAGCACCCAGCACCCTGAGTACTGAGCACCGAGCACCCTGAGTACTGAGCACCGAGCACCCTGAGTACTGAGCACCCAGCACCCTGAGTACTGAGCCCCCAGCACCCTGAGTACTGAGCACCCAGCAACCCGAGCACTGAGCACCCAGCACCCTGAGAATGAGCACCCAGCACCATGAGTACTGAGCACCCAGCACCCTGAGTACTGAGCACTAAGCACCCAGAGCACTGAGCACCCAGCACCCCGAGCACGGAGCAACCAGGACCCCGAGCACTGAGCACACTGAGTACTGAGCAGCCAGCACCCCGAGCACTGAGCACCCAGCACCCTGAGCACTGAGCACCCAGCACCATGAGCACGGAGCACCCCGAGGACTGAGCACCCAGCACCCTGAGCACTGAGCACCCAGCACCTTGAGTACTGAGCACCGAGCATCTCGAGCACTAAGCACCCAGCACCCTGAGTACTGAGCACCCAGCACCCTGAGCACTGAGCACCCAGAACCCTGAGCACTGAGCACCCAGCACCCTGAGCACGGAGCAACCAGCACCCTGAGTACTGAGCACCCAACACCCAGAGTACTGAGCACCCAGCACCCTGAGTGCTGAGTACCCAGAACCCTGAGCTCTGAGCACCCAGCACCCTGAGTACTGAGCAACGAGCACCCTGAGTACTGAGCACCCAGCACCCTTAGTACTGAGCACCCAGCACCCTGAGCACTGAGCACCCAGCACCCTGAGTACTGAGCACCCAGCACCACCCTCAGCACTGAGCACCCAGCACCCCGAGCACTGAGCACCCAGCTCCCGGAGCACTGAGCACCCAGAACCCCGAGTACTGAGCAACCTGCACCCCGAGTACTGAGCACCGAGCACCCCGAGCACTGAGCACCCAGCACCCTGAGTACTGAGCACCCAGCACCCTGAGTACTGAGCACTGAGCACCCCGAGTACTGAGCACCCAGCACCCCCAGCACTGAGCACCCAGCAACCTGAGTACTGAGAACAGATCACCCTGAGTACTGAGCACCCAGCACCCTGAGTACTGAGCCCCCAGCACCCTGAGTACTGAGCACCCAGCACCCCGAGCACTGAGCTCCCCGCACCCCGACAATGAGCACCCAGCACCCTGAGTACTGAGAACCGAGCACCCTGAGTACTGAGCACCCAGCACCCTGAGTACTGAGCCCCCAGCACCCTGAGTACTAAGCACCCAGCAACCCGAGCACTGAGCACCCAGCACCCTGAGAATGAGCACCCAGCACCATGAGTACTGAGCACCCAGCACCCTGAGTACTGAGCACTAAGCACCCAGAGCACTGAGCACCCAGCACCCTGAGCACGGAGCACCCAGGACCCCGAGCACTGAGAACTGAGCACCCAGCACCCTGAGTACTGAGCACCGAGCTCCCCGAGCACTGAACACACTGAGTACTGAGCACCCAGCACCCCGAGCACTGAGCACCCAGCACCCTGAGCACTGAGCACCCAGCACCCTGAGTACTGAGCACCCAGCACCCTGAGTACTGAACACCCAGCACCCTGAGCACTGAGCACTGAGCACCCTGAGCACTGAGCACCCAGCACCCCGAGTACTGAGCACCGAGCACCCCGAGCACTGAGCACCCAGCGCCCCGAGCACTGAGCACACAGCACCCCGAGCACTGAGCAGTGAGCACCCTGAGCACTGAGCACCCAGGACCCCGAGTACTGAGCACTGAGCACCCTGAGTACTGAGCACCAAGCACCCCGAGAACTGAGCACTGAGCACCCTGAGTACTGAGCACCCAGCACCCTGGGCACTGAGCACCCAGCACCCTGAGTACTGAGCACTGAGATCCCTGAGTACTGAGCACCGAGCACCCTGAGTACTGAGCACCCAGCACCCTCATCACTGAGCACGGAGCACCCCGAGGGCTGAGCAACGAGCACAACGAGCACTGAGCACCCAGCACCCTGAGTACTGAGCACCCAGCACCCTGAGCACTGAGCACCCAGCTCCCTGAGCACTTAGCACGCAGCACCCCGAGCACTGAGCACCCAGCACCCTGAGTACTGAGCACAGAGCACCCTGAGCACTGAGCACCCAGCACCCTGAGTACTGAGCACCCAGCACCCTGAGTACTGGGCAACCAGCACCCTGAGCACTGAGCACTGAGCACCCAGCACCCTGAGCACTGAGAACTGAGCACCCAGCACCACAGCCGTGAGCACCCAGCACCCCGAGCACTGAGCACCCAGCACCCTGAGCACTGAGCACCCAGCACCCTGAGTACTGAGCAACCAGCAACCTGAGTACTGAGCACCCAGCACCCTGAGTACTGAGCACTCAGCACCCTGAGTAATGAGCACCCAGCACCCTGAGCACTGAGCACCCAGCACCCCGAGTACTGAGCACCCTGCACACCGAGTACTGAGCACCGAGCACCCCGAGCACTGAGCACCCAGCACCCTGAGTACTGAGCACCCAACACCCTGAGTACTGAACACTGAGCACCCCGAGTACTGAGCACCCAGCACCCCGAGCACTGAGCACCCAGCAACCTGAGTACTGAGAACAGATCACCCTGAGTACTGAGCACCCAGCACCCCGAGCACTGAGCACCCAGCACCCTGAGTACTGAGCACCCTGATTACTGAGCACTGAGCACCGAGCATCCTGAGTACTGAGCACCCAACACCCCGAGCACTGAGCACCCAGCACCCTGAGCACTGAGCACCCAGCACCCTGAGCACTGACCACCCAGCACGCTGAGTACTGAGCACTCAGCACCCTGAGTACTGAGTACCCAGCACTCTGAGCTCTGAGCACCCAGCACCCTGAGTACTGAGCACCGAGCACCCTGAGTACTGAGCACCGAGCACCCTGTGTACTGAGCACCCAGCACCCTTAGTACTGAGCTCCCAGCACCCTGAGCACTGAGCACCCAGCTCCCTGAACACTGAGCACCCAGCACCCCGAGTACTGAGCACCCTGCACCCCGAGTACTGAGCACCGAGCACCCCGAGCACTGAGCACCCAGCACCCGGAGTACTGAGCACCCAGCACCCTGAGTACTGAGCACTGAGCACCCCGAATACTGAGCACCCAGCACCCCGAGCACTGAGCACCCAGCAACCTGAGTACTGAGAACAGATCACCCTGTGTACTGAGCACCCAGCACCCTGAGTACTGAGCCCCCAGCACCCTGAGTACTGAGCACCCAGCACCCCGAGCACTGAGCACCCAGCACCCCGAGAATGAGCACCCAGCACCCTGAGTACTGAGAACCGAGCACCATGAGTACTGAGCACCCAGCACCCTGAGTACTGAGCCCCCAGCACCCTGAGTACTGAGCACCCAGCAACCCGAGCACTGAGCACCCAGCACCCTGAGAATGAGCACCCAGCACCATGAGTACTGAGCACCCAGCACCCTGAGTACTGAGCACTAAGCACCCAGAGCACTGAGCACCCAGCACCCCGAGCACGGAGCAACGAGGACCCCGAGCACTGAGCACACTGAGTACTGAGCAGCCAGCACCCCGAGCACTGAGCACCCAGCACCCTGAGCACTGAGCACCCAGCACCATGAGCACGGAGCACCCCGAGGACTGAGCACCCAGCACCCTGAGCACTGAGCACCCAGCACCTTGAGTACTGAGCAACGAGCACCCTGAGTACTGAGCACCCAGCACCCTTAGTACTGAGCACCCAGCACCCTGAGCACTGAGCACCCAGCACCCTGAGTACTGAGCACACAGCACCACCCTCAGCACTGAGCACCCAGCACCCCGAGCACTGAGCACCCAGCTCCCGGAGCACTGAGCACCCAGAACCCCGAGTACTGAGCACCCTGCACCCCGAGTACTGAGCACCGAGCACCCCGAGCACTGAGCACCCAGCACCCTGAGTACTGAGCACCCAGCACCCTGAGTACTGAGCACTGAGCACCCCGAGTACTGAGCACCCAGCACCCCCAGCACTGAGCACCCAGCAACCTGAGTACTGAGAACAGATCACCCTGAGTACTGAGCACCCAGCATCCTGAGTACTGAGCCCCCAGCACCCTGAGTACTGAGCACCCAGCACCCCGAGCTCTGAGCTCCCCGCACCCCGACAATGAGCACCCAGCACCCTGAGTACTGAGAACCGAGCACCCTGAGTACTGAGCACCCAGCACCCTGAGTACTGAGCCCCCAGCACCCTGAGTACTAAGCACCCAGCAACCCGAGCACTGAGCACCCAGCACCCTGAGAATGAGCACCCAGCACCATGAGTACTTAGCACCCAGCACCCTGAGTACTGAGCACTAAGCACCCAGAGCACTGAGCACCCAGCACCCCGAGCACGGAGCACCCAGGACCCCGAGCACTGAGAACTGAGCACCCAGCACCCTGAGTACTGAGCACCGAGCTCCCCGAGCACTGAACAAACTGAGTACTGAGCACCCAGCACCCCGAGCACTGAGCACCCAGCACCCTGAGCACTGAGCACCCAGCACCCTGAGTACTGAGCACCCAGCACCCTGAGTACTGAACACCCAGCACCCTGAGCACTGAGCACTGAGCACCCTGAGCACTGAGCACCCAGCACCCCGAGTACTGAGCACCGAGCACCCCGAGCACTGAGCACCCAGCGCCCCGAGCACTGAGCACACAGCACCCCGAGCACTGAGCACCCTGAGCACTGAGCACCCAGGACCCCGAGTACTGAGCACTGAGCACCCTGAGTACTGAGCACCAAGCACCCCGAGAACTGAGCACTGAGCACCCTGAGTACTGAGCACCCAGCACCCTGAGCACTGAGCACCCAGCACCCTGAGTACTGAGCACTGAGATCCCTGAGTACTGAGCACCGAGCACCCTGAGTACTGAGCACCCAGCACCCTCATCACTGAGCACGGAGCACCCCGAGGGCTGAGCAACGAGCACAACGAGCACTGAGCACCCAGCACCCTGAGTACTGAGCACCCAGCACCCTGAGCACTGAGCACCCAGCTCCCTGAGCACTGAGCACGCAGCACCCCGAGCACTGAGCACCCAGCACCCTGAGTACTGAGCACAGAGCACCCTGAGCACTGAGCACCCAGCACCCTGAGTACTGAGCACCCAGCACCCTGAGTACTGGGCAACCAGCACCCTGAGCACTGAGCACTGAGCACCCAGCACCCTGAGCACTGAGAACTGAGCACCCAGCACCACAGCCCTGAGCACCCAGCACCCCGAGCACTGAGCACCCAGCATCCTGAGCACTGAGCACCCACCACCCTGAGTACTGAGCAACCAGCAACCTGAGTACTGAGCACCCAGCACCCTGAGTACTGAGCACTCAGCACCCTGAGTACTGAGCACCCAGCACCCTGAGCACTGAGCACCCAGCACCCCGAGTACTGAGCACCCTGCACACCGAGTACTGAGCACCGAGCACCCCGAGCACTGAGCACCCAGCACCCTGAGTACTGAGCACCCAACACCCTGAGTACTGAACACTGAGCACCCCGAGTACTGAGCACCCAGCACCCCGAGCACTGAGCACCCAGCAACCTGAGTACTGAGAACAGATCACCCTGAGTACTGAGCACCCAGCACCCTGAGAACTGAGCCCTCAGCACCCTGAGTACTGAGCACCCAGCACCCCGAGCACTGAGCACCCAGCACCCCGAGAATGAGCACCCAGCAATCTGAGTACAGAGAACCGAGCACCCTGAGTACTGAGCACCCAGCACCCTGAGTACTGAGCCCCCAGCACCCTGAGTACTGAGCACCCAGCAACCCGAGCACTGAGCACCCAGCACCCTGAGAATGAGCACCCAGCACCATGAGTACTGAGCACCCAGCACCCTGAGTACTGAGCACTAAGCACCCAGAGCACTGAGCACCCAGCACCCCGAGCACGGAGCACCCAGGACCCCGAGCACTGAGAACTGAGCACCCAGCACCCTGAGTACTGAGCACCGAGCTCCCCGAGCACTGAGCACACTGAGTACTGAGCACCCAGCACCCCGATCACTGAGCACCCAGCACCCTAAGCACTGAGCACCCAGCACCCTGAGCACTGAGCACCCAGCACCCTGAGTACTGAGCACACAGCACCCCGAGCACTGAGCACTGAGCACCCTGAGCACTGAGCACCCAGGACCCCGAGTACTGAGCACTGAGCACCCTGAGTACTGAGCACCAAGCACCCCGAGAACTGAGCACTGAGCACCCTGAGTACTGAGCACCCAGCACCCTGAGCACTGAGCACCCAGCACCCTGAGTACTGAGCACTGAGACCCCTGAGTACTGAGCACCGAGCACCCTGAGTACTGAGCACCCAGCACCCTGATCACTGAGCACGGAGCACCCCGAGGACTGAGCACCGAGCACAACGAGCACTGAGCACCCAGCACCCTGAGTACTGAGCACCCAGCACCCTGAGCACTGAGCACCCAGCTCCCTGAGCACTGAGCACGCAGCACCCTGAGCACTGAGCACCCAGCACCCTGAGTACTGAGCACAGAGCACCCTGAGCACTGAGCACCCAGCACCCTGAGTACTGAGCACCCAGCACCCTGAGTACTGGGCAACCAGCAACCTGAGCACTGAGCACTGAGCACCCAGCACCCTGAGCACTGAGAACTGAGCACCCAGCACCACAGCCCTGAGCACCCAGCACCCCGAGCACTGAGCACCCAGCACCCTGAGCACTGAGCACCCAGCACCCTGAGTACTGAGCAACCAGCAACCTGAGTACTGAGCACCCAGCACCCTGAGTACTGAGCACTCAGCACCCTGAGTACTGAGCACCCAGCACCCTGAGCACTGAGCACCCAGCACCCCGAGTACTGAGCACCCTGCACACCGAGTACTGAGCACCGAGCACCCCGAGCACTGAGCACCCAGCACCCTGAGAACTGAGCACCCAACACCCTGAGTACTGAACACTGAGCACCCCGAGTACTGAGCACCCAGCACCCCGAGCACTGAGCACCCAGCAACCTGAGTACTGAGAACAGATCACCCTGAGTACTGAGCACCCAGCACCCTGAGAACTGAGCCCCCAGCACCCTGAGTACTGAGCACCCAGCACCCCGAGCACTGAGCACCCAGCACCCCGAGAATGAGCACCCAGCAATCTGAGTACTGAGAACCGAGCACCCTGAGTACTGAGCACCCAGCACCCTGAGTACTGAGCCCCCAGCACCCTGAGTACTGAGCACCCAGCAACCCGAGCACTGAGCACCCAGCACCCTGAGAATGAGCACCCAGCACCATGAGTACTGAGCACCCAGCACCCTGAGTACTGAGCACTAAGCACCCAGAGCACTGAGCACCCAGCACCCCGAGCACGGAGCACCCAGGACCCCGAGCACTGAGAACTGAGCACCCAGCACCCTGAGTACTGAGCACCGAGCTCCCCGAGCACTGAGCACACTGAGTACTGAGCACCCAGCACCCCGATCACTGAGCACCCAGCACCCTGAGCACTGAGCACCCAGCACCCTGAGCACTGAGCACCCAGCACCCTGAGTACTGAGCACCCAGCACGCTGAGCACTGAGCACCCAGCACCCCGAGCACGGAGCACCCAGGACCCCGAGCACTGAGAACTGAGCACCCAGCACCCTGAGTACTGAGCACCGAGCTCCCCGAGCACTGAGCACACTGAGTACTGAGCACCCAGCACCCCGATCACTGAGCACCCAGCACCCTGAGCACTGAGCACCCAGCACCCTGAGCACTGAGCACCAAGCACCCTGAGTACTGAGCACCCAGCACGCTGAGTACTGAGCACCCAGCACACCGAGCACTGAGCACCCAGCACCCTGAGTACTGAGCACTGAGCACCCAGCACCCCGAGCACTGAGCACCCAGCACCCTGTGTACTGAGCACTGAGCACCCTGAGTACTAAGCACCCAGCACCCTGAGTACTGAGCACCCAGGACCCTGAGCACTGAGCACCGAGCAGCCCGAGCACTGAGCTCCCAGCACCCTGAGCACTCAGCACCCAGCACCCCGAGCACTGAGCACCCAGCACCCTGAGCACTGAGCACCCAGCACCCTGAGCACGGAGCACCCCGAGTACTGAGCACCCAGCACCCTGAGCACTGAGCACCCAGCACCCTGAGCACAGAGCACCCAGCACCCTGAGCACTGAGCACCCAGCACCCCGAGCACGGAGCACCCAGCACCCTGAGTACTGAGCACCCAACACCCAGAGTACTGAGCACCCAGCACCCTGAGCACTGAGCACCCAGCACCCTGAGTACTGAGCACCCAGCACCCTGAGTACTGAACACCCAGCACCCTGAGCACTGAGCACTGAGCACCCTGAGCACTGAGTACTGAGCACTGAGCACCCTGAGCACTGAGCACCCAGCACCCCGAGTACTGAGCACCCAGCACCCCGAGCACTGAGCACCCAGCGCCCCGAGCACTGAGCACCCAGCACCCCGAGCACTGAGAACTGAGCACCCTGAGCACTGAGCACCCAGCACCCCGAGTACTGAGCACTGAGCACCCTGAGTACTGAGCAACAAGCACCCCGAGTACTGAGCACTGAGCACCCTGAGTACTGAGCACCCAGCACCCTGAGAAATGAGCACCCAGCACCCTGAGTACTGAGCACTGAGAACCCTGAGTACTGAGCACCGAGCACCCTGAGTACTGAGCACTGAGCACCCAGCACCCTGAGCACTGACCCTGAGCAACCAGCACCACAGCCCTGAGCACCCCGAGTACTGAGCAACAAGCACCCCGAGTACTGAGCACTGAGCACCCTGAGTACTGAGCACCCAGCACCCTGAGCACTGAGCACCCAGCACACTGAGCACTGAGCACGCAGCACCCCGAGCACTGAGCACCCAGCACCCTGAGTACTGAGCACAGAGCACCCTGAGCCATGAGCACCCAGCAACCTGAGTACTGAGCACCCAGCACCCTGAGTACTGAGCAACCAGCACCCTGAGCACTGAGCACTGAGCACCCAGCACCCTGAGCACTGACCACTGAGCACCCAGCACCACAGCCCTGAGCACCCAGCACCCCGAGCACTGAGCACCCAGCACCCTGAGTACTGAGCACCCAGCACCCTGAGCACCCAGCACCCTGAGTACTGAGCACCCACCACCCTGAGTACTGAGCACCCAGCATCCTGAGTACTGAGCACTCAGCACCCTGAGTACTGAGCACCGAGCACCCCGAGCACTGAGCACCCAGCACCCTGAGCACTGTGCACCCGGAGGACTGAGCACCCAGCACCCTGAGCACTGAGCACCGATCACCCTGAGCACTGAGCACCCAGCACCCCTAGCACTGAGCACCCAGCACCCTGAGTACTGAGCACCCAGCACCCCGAGTACTGAGCACCCAGCACCCTGAGAACTGAGCACCCAGCACCCCGAGCACTGAGCAACCCGCACCCTGAGTACTGAGCACCCTGAGTACTGAGCACTGAGCACCCAGCAACCCGAGCACTGAGCACCCAGCACCCTGAGAATGAGCACCCAGCACCATGAGTACTGAGCACCCAGCTCCCTGAGTACTGAGCACTAAGCACCCAGAGCACTGAGCACCCAGCACCCCGAGCACGGAGCACCCAGGACCCCGAGCACTGAGAACTGAGCACCCAGCACCCTGAGTACTGAGCACCGAGCTCCCCGAGCACTGAGCACACTGAGTACTGAGCACCCAGCACCCTGAGTACTGAGCACCCAGCACCCCGAGCACTGAGCACCCAGCACCCCGAGAATGAGCACCCAGCACCCTGAGTACTGAGAACCGAGCACCCTGAGTACTGAGCACCCAGCACCCTGAGTACTGAGCCCCCAGCACCCTGAGTACTGAGCACCCAGCAACCCGAGCACTGAGCACCCAGCACCCTGAGAATGAGCACCCAGCACCATGAGTACTGAGCACCCAGCTCCCTGAGTACTGAGCACTAAGCACCCAGAGCACTGAGCACCCAGCACCCCGAGCACGGAGCACCCAGGACCCCGAGCACTGAGAACTGAGCACCCAGCACCCTGAGTACTGAGCACCGAGCTCCCCGAGCACTGAGCACACTGAGTACTGAGCACCCAGCACCCCGATCACTGAGCACCCAGCACCCTGAGCACTGAGCACCCAGCACCCTGAGTACTGAGCACCCAGGACCCTGAGCACTGAGCACCGAGCAGCCCGAGCACTGAGCACCCAGCACCCTGAGCACTGAGCACCCAGCACCCTGAGCACGGAGCACCCCGAGTACTGAGCACCCAGCACCCTGAGCACTGAGCACCCAGCACCCTGAGCACTGAGCACCCAGCACACTGAGCACTGAGCACGCAGCACCCCGAGCACTGAGCACCCAGCACCCTGAGTACTGAGCACAGAGCACCCTGAGCCATGAGCACCCAGCACCCTGAGTACTGAGCACCCAGCACCCTGAGTACTGAGCAACCAGCACCCTGAGCACTGAGCACTGAGCACCCAGCACCCTGAGCACTGACCACTGAGCACCCAGCACCACAGCCCTGAGCACCCAGCACCCCGAGCACTGAGCACCCAGCACACTGAGTACTGAGCACCCAGCACCCTGAGCACCCAGCACCCTGAGTACTGAGCACCCACCACCCTGAGTACTGAGCACCCAGCACCCTGAGTACTGAGCACTCAGCACCCTGAGTACTGAGCACCGAGCACCCCGAGCACTGAGCACCCAGCACCCTGAGCACTGTGCACCCGGAGGACTGAGCACCCAGCACCCTGAGCACTGAGCACCGATCACCCTGAGCACTGAGCACGCAGCACCCCTAGCACTGAGCACCCAGCACCCTGAGTACTGAGCACCCAGCACCCCGAGTACTGAGCACCCAGCACCCTGAGAACTGAGCACCCAGCACCCCGAGCACTGAGCAACCCGCACCCTGAGTACTGAGCACCCTGAGTACTGAGCACTGAGCACCGAGCACCCTGAGTACTGAGCACCCTGTGGACTGAGCACCCAGCACCCTGAGTACTGAGCACCCAGCACCCCGAGCACTGAGCACCCAGCACCCCGAGAATGAGCACCCAGCACCCTGAGTACTGAGAACCGAGCACCCTGAGTACTGAGCACCCAGCACCCTGAGTACTGAGCCCCCAGCACCCTGAGTACTGAGCACCCAGCAACCCGAGCACTGAGCACCCAGCACCCTGAGAATGAGCACCCAGGACCATGAGTACTGAGCACCCAGCACCCTGAGTACTGAGCACTAAGCACCCAGAGCACTGAGCACACAGCACCCCGAGCACGGAGCACCCAGGACCCCGAGCACTGAGAACTGAGCACCCAGCACCTTGAGTACTGAGCACCGAGCTCCCCGAGCACTGAGCACACTGAGTACTGAGCACCCAGCACCCCGATCACTGAGCACCCAGCACCCTGAGCACTGAGCACCCAGCACCCTGAGAACTGAGCACCCAGCACCCTGAGTACTGAGCACCCAGCACGCTGAGTACTGAGCACCAAGCACCCCGAGCACTGAGCACCCAGCACCCTGAGTACTGAGCACTGAGCACCCAGCACCCCGAGCACTGAGCACCCAGCACCCTGTGTACTGAGCACTGAGCACCCTGAGTACTAAGCACCCAGCACCCTGAGTACTGAGCACCCAGGACCCTGAGCACTGAGCACCGAGCAGCCCGAGCACTGAGCACCCAGCACCCTGAGCACTCAGCACCCAGCACCCCGAGCACTGAGCACCCAGCACCCTGAGCACTCAGCACCCAGCACCCCGAGCACTGAGCACCCAGCACCCTGATCACTGAGCACCCAGCACCCTGAGCACGGAGCACCCCGAGTTCTGAGCACCCAGCACCCTGAGTACTGAGCACCCAACACCCAGAGTACTGAGCACCCAGCACCCTGAGCACTGAGCACCCAACACCCTGAGTACTGAGCACCCAGCACCCTGAGTACTGAACACCCAGCACCCTGAGCACTGAGCACTGAGCACCCTGAGCACTGAGTACTGAGCACTGAGCACCCTGAGCACTGAGCACCCAGCACCCTGAGCACTGAGCACCCAACACCCTGAGTACTGAGCACCAAACACCCCGAGCACTGAGCACCCAGCACCCTGAGCACTGAGCACCCGGAGGACTGAGCACCCAGCACCCTGAGCACTGAGCACCGATCACCCTGAGCACTGAGCACCCAGCACCCCGAGCACTGAGCACCCAGCACCCTGAGTACTGAGCACCCAGCACCCCGAGTACTGAGCACCCAGCACCCTGAGTACTGAGCACCCAGCACCCCGAGCACTGAGCAACCAGCACCCTGAGTACTGAGCACCCTGAGTACTGAGCACTGAGCACCGAGCACCCTGAGTACTGAGCACCCTGAGGACTGAGCACCCAGCACCCTGAGCACTGAGCACCCAGCACCCTGAGTACTGAGCACTGATCACCCTGAGCACTGATCACCCAGCACCCCGAGCACTGAGCACCCAGCACCCTGAGTACTGAGCACCTAGCACCCTGAGCACTGAGCACCGAGCACCCTGAGTACTGAACACCCAGCACCCTGAGCACTGAGCACTGAGCACCCAGGACCCTGAGCACTGAGCACTGAGCACCCAGCACCCTGAGCACTGAGCACCCAGCACCCTGAGCACCCAGCACCCTGAGCACTGAGCACCCTGAGCACTGAGCACCCTGAGCACTGAGCACTGAGCACCCAGCAGCCTGAGTACTGAGCACCCAACACTCTGAGCACTGAGCACCCAGCACGCTGAGTACTGAGCACTGAGCACACAGCACCCTGAGTACTGAGCACCCAGCACCCCGAGCACTGAGCTCCCAGCGCCCCGAGCACTTAGCACCCAGCACCCTGAGCACTGAGCACTGAGCACACTGAGCACTGAGCACCCAGCACCCCGAGTACTGAGCACTGAGCACCCTGAGTACTGAGCACCCAACACCCAGAGTACTGATCACCCAGCACCCTGAGAACTGAGCACCCAGCACCCTGAGTACTGAGCACCCAGCACCCTGAGTACTGAGCACCCAGCTGCCTGAGCACTGAGCACTGAGCACCCAGCACCTTGAGCACTGAGCACTGACCACCCAGCACCCCGAGCACTGAGCACCCAGCACCCCGAGCACTGAGCACCCAGCGCCCTGAGCACTGAGCACCCAGCACACTGAGCACTGAGCACCCAGCCCCCTGAGTACTGAGCACCCAGCACCATGAGTACTGAGCACCCAGTACCCTGAGTACTGAGCACTCAGCACCCTGAGTACTGAGCACCGAGCACCCCGAGCACTGAGCACCAAGCACCCTGAGCACAGAGCACCCTGAGGACTGAGCACCCAGCACCCTGAGCACTGAGCACCCAGCACCCTGAGTACTGAGCACCGATCACCCTGAGCACTGAGCACCCAGCACCCTGAGTACTGAGCACCCAGCTGCCTGAGCACTGAGCACTGAGCACCCAGCACCTTGAGCACTGAGCACTGACCACCCAGCACCCCGAGCACTGAGCACCCAGCACCCCGAGCACTGAGCACCCAGCGCCCTGAGCACTGAGCACCCAGCACACTGAGCACTGAGCACCCAGCCCCCTGAGTACTGAGCACCCAGCACCATGAGTACTGAGCACCCAGTACCCTGAGTACTGAGCACTCAGAACCCTGAGTACTGAGCACCGAGCAACCCGAGCACTGAGCACCAAGCACCCTGAGCACAGAGCACCCTGAGGACTGAGCACCCAGCACCCTGAGCACTGAGCACCCAGCACCCTGAGTACTGAGCACCCAGCACCCTGAGCACTGAGCACCCAGCACCCTGAGTACTGAGCACCCTGAGTACTGAGCACCGATCACCCTGAGCACTGAGCACCCAGCACCCTGAGTACTGAGCACCCAGCACCCTGAGCACTGAGCACCCAGCACCCTGAGCACTGAGCACCCAGCACCCTGAGTACTGAGCACCCAGCACCCTGAGCACGGAGCACCCAGGACCCCGAGCACTGAGTACTGAGCACCCAGCACCCTGAGTACTGAGCACCGAGCTCCCCGAGCACTGAGCACCCAGCACCCTGAGCACTGAGCACCCAGCACCCTGAGCACTGAGCACCCAGCACCCTGAGTACTGAGCACACAGCACGCTGAGTACTGAGCACTCAGCACCCTGAGCACTGAGCACCCAGCACCCTGAGTACTGAGCACTGAGCACCCAGCACCCCGAGCACTGAGCACCCAGCACCCCGAGCACTGAGCATGGAGCACCCCGAGGACTGAGCACCCCGCACCCTGAGCACTGAGCATGGAGCACCCCGAGGACTGAGCACCCCGCACCCTGAGCACTGAGCACCCAGCACCTTGAGTACTGAGCACCGAGCACCCCGAGCACTGAGCTCCCAGCACCCTGAGTACAGAGCACCCAGCACCCTGAGCACTGAGCACCCAGCACCCTGAGCACTGAGCACCCAGCACCCCGAGCACTGAGCACCCAGCATCCTGAGTACTGAGCACCCAACACCCAGAGTACTGAGCACCCAGGAGCCTGAGAACTGAGCACCCAGCACCCTGAGTACTGAGCACCCAGCACCCTGAGTACTGAGCACCCAGCACCCTGAGCACTGAGCACTGAGCACCCAGCACCCTGAGCACTGAGCACTGACCACCCAGCACCCCGAGAACTGAGCACCCAGCACCCCGAGCACTGAGCACCCAGCACCCTGAGCACTGAGCACACAGCACCCTGAGCACTGAGCACCCAGCCCCCTGAGTACTGAGCACCCAGCACCATGAGTACTGAGCACCCAGCACCCTGAGTACTGAGCACTCAGCACCCTGAGTACTGAGCACCGAGCACCCCGAGCACTGAGCTCCCTGCACCCTGAGCACTGAGCACCCTGAGGACTGAGCACCCAGCAACCTGAGCACTGAGCACCCAGCACCCTGAGTACTGAGCACCGATCACCCTGAGCACTGAGCACCCAGCACCCCGAGCACTGAGCACCCAGCACCCTGAGTACTGAGCACCCAGCACCCTGAGCACTGAGCACCCAGCACCCTGAGTACTGAGCACCCTGAGTACTGAGCAACGATCACCCTGAGCACTGAGCACCCAGCACCCTGAGTACTGAGCACCCAGCACCCTGAGCACTGAGCACCCAGCACCCTGAGCACTGAGCACCCAGCACCCTGAGTTATGAGCACCCAGAACCCTGAGTACTGAGTACAAAGCACCCTGAGCACTGAGCACCCAGCACCCTGAGTACGGAGCACCGAGCACCCTGAGTACTGAGCACCCAGTACCCTGAGCACTGAGCACCCTGAGCACTGAGCACCCTGAGCACTGAGCACTGAGCACCCAGCACCCTGAGTACTGAGCACCCAAAACTCTGAGCACTGAGCACCCAGCACGCTGAGTACTGAGCACTGAGCACACAGCACCCTGAGTACTGAGCACCCAGCACCCCGAGCACTGAGCTCCCAGCGCCCCGAGCACTGAGCACCCAGCACCCTGAGCACTGAGCACTGAGCACACTGAGCACTGAGCACCCAGCACCCCGAGTACTGAGCACTGAGCACCCTGAGTACTGAGCACCCAACACCCAGAGTACTGATCACCCAGCACCCTGAGAACTGAGCACCAAGCACCCTGAGTACTGAGCACCCAGCACCCTGAGTACTGAGCACCCAGCTGCCTGAGCACTGAGCACTGAGCACCCAGCACCTTGAGCACTGAGCACTGAGCACCCAGCCCCCTGAGTACTGAGCACCCAGCACCATGAGTACTGAGCACCCAGTACCCTGAGTACTGAGCACTCAGCACCCTGAGTACTGAGCACCGAGCACCCCGAGCACTGAGCACCAAGCACCCTGAGCACTGAGCACCCTGAGGACTGAGCACCCAGCACCCTGAGCACTGAGCACCCAGCACCCTGAGTACTGAGCACCGATCACCCTGAGCACTGAGCACCCAGCACCCCGTGCACTGAGCACCCAGCAACCTGAGTACTGAGCACCCAGCACCCTGAGCACTGAGCACCCAGCAACCTGAGTACTGAGCACCCTGAGTACTGAGCACCGATCACCCTGAGCACTGAGCACCCAGCACCCGGAGTACTGAGCACCCAGCACCCTGAGCACTGAGCACCCAGCACCCTGAGCACTGAGCACCCAGCACCCTGAGTACTGAGCACCCAGCACCCTGAGCACGGAGCACCCAGGACCCCGAGCACTGAGTACTGAGCACCCAGCACCCTGAGTACTGAGCACCGAGCTCCCCGAGCACTGAGCACCCAGCACCCTGAGCACTGAGCACCCAGCACCCTGAGCACTGAGCACCCAGCACCCTGAGTACTGAGCACCCAGCACGCTGAGTACTGAGCACTCAGCACCCTGAGCACTGAGCACCCAGCACCCTGAGTACTGAGCACTGAGCACCCAGCACCCCGAGCACTGAGCACCCAGCACCCCGAGCACTGAGCATGGAGCACCCCGAGGACTGAGCACCCCGCACCCTGAGCACTGAGCATGGAGCACCCCGAGGACTGAGCACCCCGCACCCTGAGCACTGAACACCCAGCACCTTGAGTACTGAGCACCGAGCACCCCGAGCACTGAGCTCCCAGCACCCTGAGTACTGAGCACCCAGCACCCTGAGCACTGAGCACCCAGCACCCTGAGCACTGAGCACCCAGCACCCCGAGCACTGACCACCCAGCATCCTGAGTACTGAGCACCCAACATCCAGAGTACTGAGCACCCAGCAGGGTGAGAACTGAGCACCCAGCACCCTGAGTACTGAGCACCCAGCACCCTGAGTACTGAGCACCCAGCACCCTGAGCACTGAGCACTGAGCACGCAGCACCCTGAGCACTGAGCACTGACCACCCAGCACCCCGAGAACTGAGCACCCAGCACCCCGAGCACTGAGCACCCAGCACCCTGAGCACTGAGCACCCAGCACCCTGAGCACTGAGCACCCAGCCCCCTGAGTACTGAGCACCCAGCACCATGAGTACTGAGCACCCAGCACCCTGAGTACTGAGCACTCAGCACCCTGAGTACTGAGCACCGAGCACCCCGAGCACTGAGCTCCCTGCACCCTGAGCACTGAGCACCCTGAGGACTGAGCACCCAGCAACCTGAGCACTGAGCACCCAGCACCCTGAGTACTGAGCACCGATCACCCTGAGCACTGAGCACCCAGCACCCCGAGCACTGAGCACCCAGCACCCTGAGTACTGAGCACGCAGCACCCTGAGCACTGAGCACCCAGCACCCTGAGTACTGAGCACCCTGAGTACTGAGCAACGATCACCCTGAGCACTGAGCACCCAGCACCCTGAGTACTGAGCACCCAGCACCCTGAGCACTGAGCACCCAGCACCCTGAGCACTGAGCACCCAGCACCCTGAGTTATGAGCACCCAGAACCCTGAGTACTGAGTACAAAGCACCCTGAGCACTGAGCACCCAGCACCCTGAGTACTGAGCACCGAGCACCCTGAGTACTGAGCACCCAGCACCCTGAGTACTGAGCACCCAGCACCCTGAGCACTGAGCACCCAGCACCCTGAGTACTGAGCACCCAGCACCCTGAGTACTGAGCACCCAGCACCCTGAGTACTGAGCACCCAGCACCCTGAGCACTGTGCACCCAGCACCCTGAGTACTGAGCACCGAGCACCCCGAGCACTGAGCAACCAGCACCCTGAGTACTGAGCACTGAGCCCCCTGGGTACTAAGCACTGAACACCCTGAGTACTGAGCACCCAGCACACTGAGGACTGAGCACCCAGCACCGTGAGCACTGAGCACCCAGCACCCTGAGTAATGAGCACCCAGCACCCTGAGTACTGAGCACCCAGCACCCTGAGCACTGAGCACCCAGCACCCCGAGCACTGAGCACCCAGCACCCCGAGCACTGAGCACCCAGCACCCCGAGCACTGAGCACCCAGCACCCCGAGCACTGAGCACCCAGCACCCTGAGCACTGAGCACCCAGCACCCTGAGCACTGAGCACCCAGCACACTGAGTACTGAGTACTCAACACCCTGAGCACTGAGCACCCAGCACCCTGAGTACTGATCACCGAGCACCCCGAGCACTGAGCACCCAGCACCCTGAGTACTGATCACCGAGCACCCCGAGCACTGAGCACCCAGCACCCTGAGTACTGAGCACCCAGCACCCTGAGCACTGAGCACCCAGCACCCCGAGCACTGAGCACCCAGCACCCCGAGCACTGAGCACCCAGCACCCCGAGCACTGAGCACCCAGCACCCCGAGCACTGAGCACCCAGCACCCTGAGCACTGAAAACCCAGCACCCTGAGCACTGAGCACCTAGCACCCTGAGTACTGAGTACTCAGCACCCTGAGCACTGAGCACCCAGCACCCTGAGAACTGATCACCGAGCACCCTGAGCACTGAGCACCCAGCACCCTGAGCACTGAGCACCCAGCACCCCGAGCACTGAGCACCCAGCACCCTGAGCACTGAGCACCCAGCACCCTGAGAACTGATCACCGAGCACCCTGAGCACTGAGCACCCAGCACCCTGAGCACTGAGCACCCAGCACCTTGAGTACTGAGCACCGAGCACCCCGAGCACTGAGCTCCCAGCACCCTGAGTACTGAGCACCCAGCACCCTGAGCACTGAGCACCCAGCACCCTGAGCACTGAGCACCCAGCACCCCGAGCACTGACCACCCAGCATCCTGAGTACTGAGCACCCAACATCCAGAGTACTGAGCACCCAGCAGGGTGAGAACTGAGCACCCAGCACCCTGAGTACTGAGCACCCAGCACCCTGAGTACTGAGCACCCAGCACCCTGTGCACTGAGCACTGAGCACGCAGCACCCTGAGCACTGAGCACTGACCACCCAGCACCCCGAGAACTGAGCACCCAGCACCCCGAGCACTGAGCACCCAGCACCCTGAGCACTGAGCACCCAGCACCCTGAGCACTGAGCACCCAGCCCCCTGAGTACTGAGCACCCAGCACCATGAGTACTGAGCACCCAGCACCCTGAGTACTGAGCACTCAGCACCCTGAGTACTGAGCACCGAGCACCCCGAGCACTGAGCTCCCTGCACCCTGAGCACTGAGCACCCTGAGGACTGAGCACCCAGCAACCTGAGCACTGAGCACCCAGCACCCTGAGTACTGAGCACGCAGCACCCTGAGCACTGAGCACCCAGCACCCTGAGTTATGAGCACCCAGAACCCTGAGTACTGAGTACAAAGCACCCTGAGCACTGAGCACCCAGCACCCTGAGTACTGAGCACCGAGCACCCTGAGTACTGAGCACCCAGCACCCTGAGTACTGAGCACCCAGCACCCTGAGCACTGAGCACCCAGCACCCTGAGTACTGAGCACCCAGCACCCTGAGTACTGAGCACCCAGCACCCTGAGTACTGAGCACCCAGCACCCTGAGCACTGTGCACCCAGCACCCTGAGTACTGAGCACCGAGCACCCCGAGCACTGAGCAACCAGCACCCTGAGTACTGAGCACTGAGCCCCCTGGGTACTAAGCACTGAACACCCTGAGTACTGAGCACCCAGCACACTGAGGACTGAGCACCCAGCACCGTGAGCACTGAGCACCCAGCACCCTGAGTAATGAGCACCCAGCACCCTGAGTACTGAGCACCCAGCACCCTGAGCACTGAGCACCCAGCACCCCGAGCACTGAGCACCCAGCACCCCGAGCACTGAGCACCCAGCACCCCGAGCACTGAGCACCCAGCACCCCGAGCACTGAGCACCCAGCACCCTGAGCACTGAGCACCCAGCACCCTGAGCACTGAGCACCCAGCACCCTGAGTACTGAGTACTCAACACCCTGAGCACTGAGCACCCAGCACCCTGAGTACTGATCACCGAGCACCCCGAGCACTGAGCACCCAGCACCCTGAGTACTGATCACCGAGCACCCCGAGCACTGAGCACCCAGCACCCTGAGTACTGAGCACCCAGCACCCTGAGCACTGAGCACCCAGCACCCCGAGCACTGAGCACCCAGCACCCCGAGCACTGAGCACCAAGCACCCTGAGCACAGAGCACCCTGAGGACTGAGCACCCAGCACCCTGAGCACTGAGCACCCAGCACCCTGAGTACTGAGCACCGATCACCCTGAGCACTGAGCACCCAGCACCCTGAGTACTGAGCACCCAGCTGCCTGAGCACTGAGCACTGAGCACCCAGCACCTTGAGCACTGAGCACTGACCACCCAGCACCCCGAGCACTGAGCACCCAGCACCCCGAGCACTGAGCACCCAGCGCCCTGAGCACTGAGCACCCAGCACACTGAGCACTGAGCACCCAGCCCCCTGAGTACTGAGCACCCAGCACCATGAGTACTGAGCACCCAGTACCCTGAGTACTGAGCACTCAGAACCCTGAGTACTGAGCACCGAGCAACCCGAGCACTGAGCACCAAGCACCCTGAGCACAGAGCACCCTGAGGACTGAGCACCCAGCACCCTGAGCACTGAGCACCCAGCACCCTGAGTACTGAGCACCCAGCACCCTGAGCACTGAGCACCCAGCACCCTGAGTACTGAGCACCCTGAGTACTGAGCACCGATCACCCTGAGCACTGAGCACCCAGCACCCTGAGTACTGAGCACCCAGCACCCTGAGCACTGAGCACCCAGCACCCTGAGCACTGAGCACCCAGCACCTTGAGTACTGAGCACCCAGCACCCTGAGCACGGAGCACCCAGGACCCCGAGCACTGAGTACTGAGCACCCAGCACCCTGAGTACTGAGCACCGAGCTCCCCGAGCACTGAGCACCCAGCACCCTGAGCACTGAGCACCCAGCACCCTGAGCACTGAGCACCCAGCACCCTGAGTACTGAGCACACAGCACGCTGAGTACTGAGCACTCAGCACCCTGAGCACTGAGCACCCAGCACCCTGAGTACTGAGCACTGAGCACCCAGCACCCCGAGCACTGAGCACCCAGCACCCCGAGCACTGAGCATGGAGCACCCCGAGGACTGAGCACCCCGCACCCTGAGCACTGAGCATGGAGCACCCCGAGGACTGAGCACCCCGCACCCTGAGCACTGAGCACCCAGCACCTTGAGTACTGAGCACCGAGCACCCCGAGCACTGAGCTCCCAGCACCCTGAGTACTGAGCACCCAGCACCCTGAGCACTGAGCACCCAGCACCCTGAGCACTGAGCACCCAGCACCCCGAGCACTGAGCACCCAGCATCCTGAGTACTGAGCACCCAACACCCAGAGTACTGAGCACCCAGCAGCCTGAGAACTGAGCACCCAGCACCCTGAGTACTGAGCACCCAGCACCCTGAGTACTGAGCACCCAGCACCCTGAGCACTGAGCACTGAGCACCCAGCACCCTGAGCACTGAGCACTGACCACCCAGCACCCCGAGAACTGAGCACGCAGCACCCCGAGCACTGAGCACCCAGCACCCTGAGCACTGAGCACCCAGCACCCTGAGCACTGAGCACCCAGCCCCCTGAGTACTGAGCACCCAGCACCATGAGTACTGAGCACCCAGCACCCTGAGTACTGAGCACTCAGCACCCTGAGTACTGAGCACCGAGCACCCCGAGCACTGAGCACCCAGCACCCTGAGTACTGATCACCGAGCACCCCGAGCACTGAGCACCCAGCACCCTGAGTACTGAGCACCCAGCACCCTGAGCACTGAGCACCCAGCACCCCGAGCACTGAGCACCCAGCACCCCGAGCACTGAGCACCCAGCACCCCGAGCACTGAGCACCCAGCACCCCGAGCACTGAGCACCCAGCACCCTGAGCACTGAAAACCCAGCACCCTGAGCACTGAGCACCCAGCACCCTGAGTACTGAGTACTCAGCACCCTGAGCACTGAGCACCCAGCACCCTGAGAACTGATCACCGAGCACCCTGAGCACTGAGCACCCAGCACCCTGAGCACTGAGCACCCAGCACCCCGAGCACTGAGCACCCAGCACCCTGAGCACTGAGCACCCAGCACCCTGAGAACTGATCACCGAGCACCCTGAGCACTGAGCACCCAGCACCCTGAGCACTGAGCACCCAGCACCCTGAGCACTGAGCACCCAGCACCCTGAGCACTGAGCACCCAGCACCTTGAGCACTGAGCACTGACCACCCAGCACCCCGAGCACTGAGCACCCAGCACCCCGAGCACTGAGCACCCAGCGCCCTGAGCACTGAGCACCCAGCACACTGAGCACTGAGCACCCAGCCCCCTGAGTACTGAGCACCCAGCACCATGAGTACTGAGCACCCAGTACCCTGAGTACTGAGCACTCAGCACCCTGAGTACTGAGCACCGAGCACCCCGAGCACTGAGCACCAAGCACCCTGAGCACAGAGCACCCTGAGGACTGAGCACCCAGCACCCTGAGCACTGAGCACCCAGCACCCTGAGTACTGAGCACCGATCACCCTGAGCACTGAGCACCCAGCACCCTGAGTACTGAGCACCCAGCTGCCTGAGCACTGAGCACTGAGCACCCAGCACCTTGAGCACTGAGCACTGACCACCCAGCACCCCGAGCACTGAGCACCCAGCACCCCGAGCACTGAGCACCCAGCGCCCTGAGCACTGAGCACCCAGCACACTGAGCACTGAGCACCCAGCCCCCTGAGTACTGAGCACCCAGCACCATGAGTACTGAGCACCCAGTACCCTGAGTACTGAGCACTCAGAACCCTGAGTACTGAGCACCGAGCAACCCGAGCACTGAGCACCAAGCACCCTGAGCACAGAGCACCCTGAGGACTGAGCACCCAGCACCCTGAGCACTGAGCACACAGCACCCTGAGTACTGAGCACCCAGCACCCTGAGCACTGAGCACCCAGCACCCTGAGTACTGAGCACCCTGAGTACTGAGCACCGATCACCCTGAGCACTGAGCACCCAGCACCCTGAGTACTGAGCACCCAGCACCCTGAGCACTGAGCACCCAGCACCCTGAGCACTGAGCACCCAGCACCCTGAGTACTGAGCACCCAGCACCCTGAGCACGGAGCACCCAGGACCCCGAGCACTGAGTACTGAGCACCCAGCACCCTGAGTACTGAGCACCGAGCTCCCCGAGCACTGAGCACCCAGCACCCTGAGCACTGAGCACCCAGCACCCTGAGCACTGAGCACCCAGCACCCTGAGTACTGAGCACACAGCACGCTGAGTACTGAGCACTCAGCACCCTGAGCACTGAGCACCCAGCACCCTGAGTACTGAGCACTGAGCACCCAGCACCCCGAGC
Source organism: Microtus oregoni (assembly GCF_018167655.1). Taxonomy (NCBI): domain Eukaryota; kingdom Metazoa; phylum Chordata; class Mammalia; order Rodentia; family Cricetidae; genus Microtus; species Microtus oregoni. The sequence goes on from NW_024543346.1 coordinate 170,889, forward strand.
ACTGAGCACCCAGCACCCCGAGCACTGAGCATGGAGCACCCCGAGGACTGAGCACCCCGCACCCTGAGCACTGAGCATGGAGCACCCCGAGGACTGAGCACCCCGCACCCTGAGCACTGAGCACCCAGCACCTTGAGTACTGAGCACCGAGCACCCCGAGCACTGAGCTCCCAGCACCCTGAGTACTGAGCACCCAGCACCCTGAGCACTGAGCACCCAGCACCCTGAGCACTGAGCACCCAGCACCCCGAGCACTGAGCACCCAGCATCCTGAGTACTGAGCACCCAACACCCAGAGTACTGAGCACCCAGCAGCCTGAGAACTGAGCACCCAGCACCCTGAGTACTGAGCACCCAGCACCCTGAGTACTGAGCACCCAGCACCCTGAGCACTGAGCACTGAGCACCCAGCACCCTGAGCACTGAGCACTGACCACCCAGCACCCCGAGAACTGAGCACCCAGCACCCCGAGCACTGAGCACCCAGCACCCTGAGCACTGAGCACCCAGCACACTGAGCACTGAGCACCCAGCCCCCTGAGTACTGAGCACCCAGCACCATGAGTACTGAGCACCCAGCACCCTGAGTACTGAGCACTCAGCACCCTGAGTACTGAGCACCGAGCACCCCGAGCACTGAGCTCCCTGCACCCTGAGCACTGAGCACCCTGAGGACTGAGCACCCAGCAACCTGAGCACTGAGCACCCAGCACCCTGAGTACTGAGCACCGATCACCCTGAGCACTGAGCACCCAGCACCCCGAGCACTGAGCACCCAGCACCCTGAGTACTGAGCACCCAGCACCCTGAGCACTGAGCACCCAGCACCCTGAGTACTGAGCACCCTGAGTACTGAGCAACGATCACCCTGAGCACTGAGCACCCAGCACCCTGAGTACTGAGCACCCAGCACCCTGAGCACTGAGCACCCAGCACCCTGAGCACTGAGCACCCAGCACCCTGAGTTATGAGCACCCAGAACCCTGAGTACTGAGTACAAAGCACCCTGAGCACTGAGCACCCAGCACCCTGAGTACGGAGCACCGAGCACCCTGAGTACTGAGCACCCAGTACCCTGAGCACTGAGCACCCTGAGCACTGAGCACCCTGAGCACTGAGCACTGAGCACCCAGCACCCTGAGTACTGAGCACCCAAAACTCTGAGCACTGAGCACCCAGCACGCTGAGTACTGAGCACTGAGCACACAGCACCCTGAGTACTGAGCACCCAGCACCCCGAGCACTGAGCACCCAGCACCCTGAGTACGGAGCACCGAGCACCCTGAGTACTGAGCACCGATCACCCTGAGCACTGAGCACCCAGCACCCCGTGCACTGAGCACCCAGCAACCTGAGTACTGAGCACCCAGCACCCTGAGCACTGAGCACCCAGCAACCTGAGTACTGAGCACCCTGAGTACTGAGCACCGATCACCCTGAGCACTGAGCACCCAGCACCCGGAGTACTGAGCACCCAGCACCCTGAGCACTGAGCACCCAGCACCCTGAGCACTGAGCACCCAGCACCCTGAGTACTGAGCACCCAGCACCCTGAGCACGGAGCACCCAGGACCCCGAGCACTGAGTACTGAGCACCCAGCACCCTGAGTACTGAGCACCGAGCTCCCCGAGCACTGAGCACCCAGCACCCTGAGCACTGAGCACCCAGCACCCTGAGCACTGAGCACCCAGCACCCTGAGTACTGAGCACCCAGCACGCTGAGTACTGAGCACTCAGCACCCTGAGCACTGAGCACCCAGCACCCTGAGTACTGAGCACTGAGCACCCAGCACCCCGAGCACTGAGCACCCAGCACCCCGAGCACTGAGCATGGAGCACCCCGAGGACTGAGCACCCCGCACCCTGAGCACTGAGCATGGAGCACCCCGAGGACTGAGCACCCCGCACCCTGAGCACTGAACACCCAGCACCTTGAGTACTGAGCACCGAGCACCCCGAGCACTGAGCTCCCAGCACCCTGAGTACTGAGCACCCAGCACCCTGAGCACTGAGCACCCAGCACCCTGAGCACTGAGCACCCAGCACCCCGAGCACTGACCACCCAGCATCCTGAGTACTGAGCACCCAACATCCAGAGTACTGAGCACCCAGCAGGGTGAGAACTGAGCACCCAGCACCCTGAGTACTGAGCACCCAGCACCCTGAGTACTGAGCACCCAGCACCCTGAGCACTGAGCACTGAGCACGCAGCACCCTGAGCACTGAGCACTGACCACCCAGCACCCCGAGAACTGAGCACCCAGCACCCCGAGCACTGAGCACCCAGCACCCTGAGCACTGAGCACCCAGCACCCTGAGCACTGAGCACCCAGCCCCCTGAGTACTGAGCACCCAGCACCATGAGTACTGAGCACCCAGCACCCTGAGTACTGAGCACTCAGCACCCTGAGTACTGAGCACCGAGCACCCCGAGCACTGAGCTCCCTGCACCCTGAGCACTGAGCACCCTGAGGACTGAGCACCCAGCAACCTGAGCACTGAGCACCCAGCACCCTGAGTACTGAGCACCGATCACCCTGAGCACTGAGCACCCAGCACCCCGAGCACTGAGCACCCAGCACCCTGAGTACTGAGCACCCAGCACCCTGAGCACTGAGCACCCAGCACCCTGAGTACTGAGCACCCTGAGTACTGAGCAACGATCACCCTGAGCACTGAGCACCCAGCACCCTGAGTACTGAGCACCCAGCACCCTGAGCACTGAGCACCCAGCACCCTGAGCACTGAGCACCCAGCAACCTGAGCACTGAGCACCCAGCACCCTGAGTACTGAGCACCGATCACCCTGAGCACTGAGCACCCAGCACCCCGAGCACTGAGCACCAAGCACCCTGAGTACTGAGCACCCAGCACCCTGAGCACTGAGCACCCAGCACCCTGAGTACTGAGCACCCTGAGTACTGAGCAACGATCACCCTGAGCACTGAGCACCCAGCACCCTGAGTACTGAGCACCCAGCACCCTAAGCACTGAGCACCCAGCACCCTGAGCACTGAGCACCCAGCACCCTGAGTTATGAGCACCCAGAACCCTGAGTACTGAGTACAAAGCACCCTGAGCACTGAGCACCCAGCACCCTGAGTACTGAGCACCGAGCACCCTGAGTACTGACCACCCAGCACCCTGAGTACAGAGCACCCAGCACCCTGAGCACTGAGCACCCAGCACCCTGAGTACTGAGCACCCAGCACCCTGAGTACTGAGCACCCAGCACCCTGAGTACTGAGCACCCAGCACCCTGAGCACTGTGCACCCAGCACCCTGAGTACTGAGCACCGAGCACCCCGAGCACTGAGCAACCAGCACCCTGAGTACTGAGCACTGAGCCCCCTGGGTACTAAGCACTGAACACCCTGAGTACTGAGCACCCAGCACCCTGAGGACTGAGCACCCAGCACCCTGAGCACTGAGCACCCAGCACCCTGAGTAATGAGCACCCAGCACCCTGAGTACTGAGCACCCAGCACCCTGAGCACTGAGCACCCAGCACCCCGAGCACTGAGCACCCAGCACCCCGAGCACTGAGCACCCAGCACCCCGAGCACTGAGCACCCAGCACCCCGAGCACTGAGCACCCAGCACCCTGAGCACTGAGCACCCAGCACCCTGAGCACTGAGCACCCAGCACCCTGAGTACTGAGTACTCAACACCCTGAGCACTGAGCACCCAGCACCCTGAGTACTGATCACCGAGCACCCCGAGCACTGAGCACCCAGCACCCTGAGTACTGATCACCGAGCACCCCGAGCACTGAGCACCCAGCACCCTGAGTACTGAGCACCCAGCACCCTGAGCACTGAGCACCCAGCACCCCGAGCACTGAGCACCCAGCACCCCGAGCACTGAGCACCCAGCACCCCGAGCACTGAGCACCCAGCACCCCGAGCACTGAGCACCCAGCACCCTGAGCACTGAAAACCCAGCACCCTGAGCACTGAGCACCCAGCACCCTGAGTACTGAGTACTCAGCACCCTGAGCACTGAGCACCCAGCACCCTGAGAACTGATCACCGAGCACCCTGAGCACTGAGCACCCAGCACCCTGAGCACTGAGCACCCAGCACCCTGAGTACTGAGCACCCAGTACCCTGAGTACTGAGCTCCCCGAGTACTGAGCACCCAGGACCCCGAGCAATGAGCACCCAGCACCCTGAGTACTGAGAACAGATCACCCTGAGTACTGAGCACCCAGCACCCTGAGTACTGAGCCCCCAGCACCCTGAGTAATGAGCACCAAGCACCCCGAGCACTGAGCACCCAGCACCACGAGAATGAGCACCCAGCACCCTGAGTACTGAGAACCGAGCACCCTGAGTACTGAGCACCCAGCACCCTGAGTACTGAGCCCCCAGCACCCTGAGTACTGAGCAAACAGCACCCCGAGCACTGAGCACCCAGCACCCCGAGAATGAGCACCCAGCACCCTGAGTACTGAGCACCCAGCACCCCGAGCACGGAGCACCCAGGACCCCGAGCACTGAGTACTGAGCACCCATCACACTGAGTACTGAGCACCGAGCTCCCCGAGCACTGAGCACCCAGCACCCTGAGCACTGAGCACCCAGCACCCTGAGCACTGAGCACCCAGCACCCTCAGTACTGAGCACCCAGCATGCTGAGTACTGAGCACTCAGCACCCTGAGCACTGAGCACCCAGCACCCTGAGTACTGAGCACCCAGGACCCTGAGCACTGAGCAACCAGCAACCTGAGTACTGAGCACCCTGAGTACTGAGCACCGATCACCCTGAGCACTGAGCACCCAGCACCCGGAGTACTGAGCACCCAGCACCCTGAGCACTGAGCACCCAGCACCCTGAGCACTGAGCACCCAGCACCCTGAGTACTGAGCACCCAGCACCCTGAGCACGCAGCACCCAGGACCCCGAGCACTGAGTACTGAGCACCCAGCACCCTGAGTACTGAGCACCGAGCTCCCCGAGCACTGAGCACCCAGCACCCTGAGCACTGAGCACCCAGCACCCTGAGCACTGAGCACCCAGCACCCTGAGTACTGAGCACCCAGCACGCTGAGTACTGAGCACTCAGCACCCAGAGCACTGAGCACCCAGCACCCTGAGTACTGAGCACTGAGCACCCAGCACCCCGAGCACTGAGCACCCAGCACCCCGAGCACTGAGCATGGAGCACCCCGAGGACTGAGCACCCCGCACCCTGAGCACTGAGCATGGAGCACCCCGAGGACTGAGCACCCCGCACCCTGAGCACTGAACACCCAGCACCTTGAGTACTGAGCACCGAGCACCCCGAGCACTGAGCTCCCAGCACCCTGAGTACTGAGCACCTAGCACCCTGAGCACTGAGCACCCAGCACCCTGAGCACTGAGCACCCAGCACCCCGAGCACTGACCACCCAGCATCCTGAGTACTGAGCACCCAACACCCAGAGTACTGAGCACCCAGCAGGGTGAGAACTGAGCACCCAGCACCCTGAGTACTGAGCACCCAGCACCCTGAGTACTGAGCACCCAGCACCCTGAGCACTGAGCACTGAGCACGCAGCACCCTGAGCACTGAGCACTGACCACCCAGCACCCCGAGAACTGAGCACCCAGCACCCCGAGCACTGAGCACCCAACAACCTGAGCACTGAGCACCCATCACCCTGAGCACTGAGCACCCAGCCCCCTGAGTACTGAGCACCCAGCACCATGAGTACTGAGCACCCAGCACCCTGAGTACTGAGCACTCAGCACCCTGAGTACTGAGCACCGAGCACCCCGAGCACTGAGCTCCCTGAACCCTGAGCACTGAGCACCCTGAGGACTGAGCACCCAGCAACCTGAGCACTGAGCACCCAGCACCCTGAGTACTGAGCACCGATCACCCTGAGCACTGAGCACCCAGCACCCCGAGCACTGAGCACCCAGCACCCTGAGTACTGAGCACCCAGCACCCTGAGCACTGAGCACCCAGCACCCTGAGTACTGAGCACCCTGAGTACTGAGCAACGATCACCCTGAGCACTGAGCACCCAGCACCCTGAGTACTGAGCACCCAGCACCCTGAGCACTGAGCACCCAGCACCCTGAGCACTGAGCACCCAGCACCCTGAGTTATGAGCACCCAGAACCCTGAGTACTGAGTACAAAGCACCCTGAGCACTGAGCACCCAGCACCCCGAGCACTGAGCACCCAGCACCCTGAGCACTGAGCACCCAGCACCCTGAGCACTGAGCACCCAGCACCCGAGTACTGAGCACCCAGCACCCTGAGTACTGAGCACCCAGCACCCTGAGCACTGAGCACCCAGCACCCCGAGCACTGAGCACCCAGCACCCCGAGCACTGAGCACCCAGCACCCCGAGCACTGAGCACCCAGCACCCCGAGCACTGAGCACCCAGCACCCTGAGCACTGAAAACCCAGCACCCTGAGCACTGAGCACCCAGCACCCTGAGTACTGAGTACTCAGCACCCTGAGCACTGAGCACCCAGCACCCTGAGAACTGATCACCGAGCACCCTGAGCACTGAGCACCCAGCACCCTGAGCACTGAGCACCCAGCACCCTGAGTACTGAGCACCCAGTACCCTGAGTACTGAGCTCCCCGAGTACTGAGCACCCAGGACCCCGAGCACTGAGCACCCAGCACCCTGAGTACTGAGAACAGATCACCCTGAGTACTGAGCACCCAGCACCCTGAGTACTGAGCCCCCAGCACCCTGAGTAATGAGCACCCAGCACCCCGAGCACTGAGCACCCAGCACCACGAGAATGAGCACCCAGCACCCTGAGTACTGAGAACCGAGCACCCTGAGTACTGAGCACCCAGCACCCTGAGTACTGAGCCCCCAGCACCCTGAGTACTGAGCAAACAGCACCCCGAGCACTGAGCACCCAGCACCCCGAGAATGAGCACCCAGCACCCTGAGTACTGAGCACCCAGCACCCCGAGCACGGAGCACCCAGGACCCCGAGCACTGAGTACTGAGCACCCAGCACCCTGAGTACTGAGCACCGAGCTCCCCGAGCACTGAGCACCCAGCACCCTGAGCACTGAGCACCCAGCACCCTGAGCACTGAGCACCCAGCACCCTCAGTACTGAGCACCCAGCATGCTGAGTACTGAGCACTCAGCACCCTGAGCACTGAGCACCCAGCACCCTGAGTACTGAGCACCCAGGACCCTGAGCACTGAGCAACCAGCAACCTGAGTACTGAGCACCCTGAGTACTGAGCACCGATCACCCTGAGCACTGAGCACCCAGCACCCGGAGTACTGAGCACCCAGCACCCTGAGCACTGAGCACCCAGCACCCTGAGCACTGAGCACCCAGCACCCTGAGTACTGAGCACCCAGCACCCTGAGCACGGAGCACCCAGGACCCCGAGCACTGAGTACTGAGCACCCAGCACCCTGAGTACTGAGCACCGAGCTCCCCGAGCACTGAGCACCCAGCACCCTGAGCACTGAGCACCCAGCACCCTGAGCACTGAGCACCCAGCACCCTGAGTACTGAGCACCCAGCACGCTGAGTACTGAGCACTCAGCACCCAGAGCACTGAGCACCCAGCACCCTGAGTACTGAGCACTGAGCACCCAGCACCCCGAGCACTGAGCACCCAGCACCCCGAGCACTGAGCATGGAGCACCCCGAGGACTGAGCACCCCGCACCCTGAGCACTGAGCATGGAGCACCCCGAGGACTGAGCACCCCGCACCCTGAGCACTGAACACCCAGCACCTTGAGTACTGAGCACCGAGCACCCCGAGCACTGAGCTCCCAGCACCCTGAGTACTGAGCACCTAGCACCCTGAGCACTGAGCACCCAGCACCCTGAGCACTGAGCACCCAGCACCCCGAGCACTGACCACCCAGCATCCTGAGTACTGAGCACCCAACACCCAGAGTACTGAGCACCCAGCAGGGTGAGAACTGAGCACCCAGCACCCTGAGTACTGAGCACCCAGCACCCTGAGTACTGAGCACCCAGCACCCTGAGCACTGAGCACTGAGCACGCAGCACCCTGAGCACTGAGCACTGACCACCCAGCACCCCGAGAACTGAGCACCCAGCACCCCGAGCACTGAGCACCCAACAACCTGAGCACTGAGCACCCATCACCCTGAGCACTGAGCACCCAGCCCCCTGAGTACTGAGCACCCAGCACCATGAGTACTGAGCACCCAGCACCCTGAGTACTGAGCACTCAGCACCCTGAGTACTGAGCACCGAGCACCCCGAGCACTGAGCTCCCTGCACCCTGAGCACTGAGCACCCTGAGGACTGAGCACCCAGCAACCTGAGCACTGAGCACCCAGCACCCTGAGTACTGAGCACCGATCACCCTGAGCACTGAGCACCCAGCACCCCGAGCACTGAGCACCCAGCACCCTGAGTACTGAGCACCCAGCACCCTGAGCACTGAGCACCCAGCACCCTGAGTACTGAGCACCCTGAGTACTGAGCAACGATCACCCTGAGCACTGAGCACCCAGCACCCTGAGTACTGAGCACCCAGCACCCTGAGCACTGAGCACCCAGCACCCTGAGCACTGAGCACCCAGCACCCTGAGTTATGAGCACCCAGAACCCTGAGTACTGAGTACAAAGCACCCTGAGCACTGAGCACCCAGCACCCTGAGTACTGAGCACCGAGCACCCTGAGTACTGAGCACCCAGCACCCTGAGTACTGAGCACCCAGCACCCTGAGTACTGAGCACCCAGCACCCTGAGTACTGAGTACCCAGCACCCTGAGCACTGTGCACCCAGCACCCTGAGTACTGAGCACCGAGCACCCCGAGCACTGAGCAACCAGCACCCTGAGTACTGAGCACTGAACCCCCTGAGTACTAAGCACCGAACACCCTGAGTACTGAGCACCCAGCACCCTGAGGACTGAGCACCCAGCACCCTGAGCACTGAGCACCCAGCACCCTGAGTAATGAGCACCCAGCACCCTGAGTACTGAGCACCCAGCACCCCGAGCTCTGAGCACCCAGCACCCCGAGCACTGAGCACCCAGCACCCCGAGCACTGAGCACCCAGCACCCCGAGCACTGAGCACCCAGCACCCCGAGCACTGAGACCCAGCACCCTGAGCACTGAGCACCCAGCACCCTGAGCACTGAGCACCCAGCACCCTGAGTACTGAGTACTCAGCACCCTGAGCACTGAGCACCCAGCACCCTGAGTACTGATCACCGAGCACCCCGAGCACTGAGCACCCAGCACCCTGAGTACTGATCACCGAGCACCCCGAGCACTGAGCACCCAGCACCCTGAGTACTGAGCACCCAGCACCCCGAGCACTGAGCACCCAGCACCCCGAGCACTGAGCACCCAGCACCCCGAGCACTGAGCACCCAGCACCCCGAGCACTGAGCACCCAGCACCCCGAGCACTGAGCACCCAGCACCCTGAGCACTGAAAACCCAGCACCCTGAGCACTGAGCACCCAGCACCCTGAGTACTGAGTACTCAGCACCCTGAGCACTGAGCACCCAGCACCCTGAGAACTGATCACCGAGCACCCTGAGCACTGAGCACCCAGCACCCTGAGTACTGATCACCGAGCACCCCGAGCACTGAGCACCCAGCATCCTGAGTACTGAGCACCCAGCACCCTGAGTACTGAGCACCCAGCACCCTGAGTACTGAGCACCCACCACCCCGAGCACTGAGCACCCAGCACCCTGAGCACTGAGCAGCCAGCACCCTCAGCACTGAGCACCCACCACCCCGAGCACTGAGCACCCAGCACCCTGAGCACTGAGCACCCAGCACCCCGAGTACTGAGCACCCAGCACCCCGAGTACTTAGCACCGAGCACCCCGAGCACTGAGCACCCAGCACCCTGAGTACTGAGCACCCAGTACCCTGAGTACTGAGCTCCCCGAGTACTGAGCACCCAGCACCCCGAGCACTGAGCACCCAGCACCCTGAGTACTGAGAACAGATCACCCTGAGTACTGAGCACCCAGCACCCTGAGTACTGAGCCCCCAGCACCCTGAGTACTGAGCACCCAGCACCCTGAGCACTGAGCACCCAGCACCCTGAGCACTGAGCACCCAGCACCCTGAGTTATGAGCACCCAGAACCCTGAGTACTGAGTACAAAGCACCCTGAGCACTGAGCTCCCTGCACCCTGAGCACTGAGCACCCTGAGGACTGAGCACCCAGCAACCTGAGCACTGAGCACCCAGCACCCTGAGTACTGAGCACCGATCACCCTGAGCACTGAGCACCCAGCACCCCGAGCACTAAGCACCCAGCACCCTGAGTACTGAGCACCCAGCACCCTGAGCACTGAGCACCCAGCACCCTGAGTACTGAGCACCCTGAGTACTGAGCAACGATCACCCTGAGCACTGAGCACCCAGCACCCTGAGTACTGAGCACCCAGCACCCTGAGCACTGAGCACCCAGCACCCTGAGCACTGAGCACACAGCACCCTGAGTTATGAGCACCCAGAACCCTGAGTACTGAGTACAAAGCACCCTGAGCACTGAGCACCCAGCACCCTGAGTACTGAGCACCGAGCACCCTGAGTACTGAGCACCCAGCACCCTGAGTACTGAGCACCCAGCACCCTGAGTACTGAGCACCCAGCACCCTGAGTACTGAGCACCCAGCACCCTGAGCACTGTGCACCCAGCACCCTGAGTACTGAGCACCCAGCACCCCGAGCACTGAGCACCCAGCACCCCGAGCACTGAGCACCCAGCACCCTGAGTACTGATCACCGAGCACCCTGAGCACTGAGCACCCAGCACCCTGAGTACTGAGTACTCAGCACCCTGAGCACTGAGCACCCAGCACCCTGAGTACTGATCACCGAGCACCCCGAGCACTGAGCACCCAGCACCCTGAGTACTGATCACCGAGCACCCCGAGCACTGAGCACCCAGCACCCTGAGTACTGAGCACCCAGCACCCTGAGCACTGAGCACCCAGCACCCCGAGCACTGAAAACCCAGCACCCTGAGCACTGAGCACAGAGCACCCCGAGCACTGAGCACCCAGCACCCCGAGCACTGAGCACCCAGCACCCTGAGAACTGATCACCGAGCACCCTGAGCACTGAGCACCCAGCACCCTGAGTACTGATCACCGAGCACCCCGAGCACTGAGCACCCAGCATCCTGAGTACTGAGCACCCAGCACCCTGAGTACTGAGCACCCAGCACCCTGAGTACTGAGCACCCACCACCCCGAGCACTGAGCACCCAGCACCCTGAGCACTGAGCAGCCAGCACCCTCAGCACTAAGCACCCACCACCCCGAGCACTGAGCACCCAGCACCCTGAGCACTGAGCACCCAGCACCCCGAGTACTGAGCACCCAGCACCCCGAGTACTTAGCACCGAGCACCCCGAGCACTGAGCACCCAGCACCCTGAGTACTGAGCACCCAGTACCCTGAGTACTGAGCTCCCCGAGTACTGAGCACCCAGCACCCCGAGCACTGAGCACCCAGCACCCTGAGTACTGAGAACAGATCACCCTGAGTACTGAGCACCCAGCACCCTGAGTACTGAGCCCCCAGCACCCTGAGTACTGAGCACCCAGCACCCCGAGCACTGAGCACCCAGCACCACGAGAATGAGCACCCAGCACCCTGAGTACTGAGAACCGAGCACCCTGAGTACTGAGCACCCAGCACCCTGAGTACTGAGCCCCCAGCACCCTGAGTACTGAGCACCCAGCACCCCGAGCACTGAGCACCCAGCACCTCGAGAATGAGCACCCAGCACCCTGAGTACTGAGCACCCAGCACCCCGAGCACGGAGCACCCAGGACCCTGAGCACTGAGTACTGAGCACCCAGCACCCTGAGTACTGAGCACCGAGCTCCCCGAGCACTGAGCACCCAGCACCCTGAGCACTGAGCACCCAGCACCCTGAGCACTGAGCACCCAGCACCCTCAGTACTGAGCACCCAGCACCCCGAGCACTGAGCACCCAGCACCACGAGAATGAGCACCCAGCACCCTGAGTACTGAGAACCGAGCACCCTGAGTACTGAGCACCCAGCACCCTGAGTACTGAGCCCCCAGCACCCTGAGTACTGAGCACCCAGCACCCCGAGCACTGAGCACCCAGCACCTCGAGAATGAGCACCCAGCACCCTGAGTACTGAGCACCCAGCACCCCGAGCACGGAGCACCCAGGACCCTGAGCACTGAGTACTGAGCACCCAGCACCCTGAGTACTGAGCACCGAGCTCCCCGAGCACTGAGCACCCAGCACCCTGAGTACTGAGCACTCAGCACCCTGAGCACTGAGCACCCAGCACCCTGAGTACTGAGCACTGAGAACCCAGCACCCCGAGCACTGAGCACCAGCACCCTGTGTACTGAGCACTGAGCACCCTGATTACTAAGCACCCAGCACCCTGAGTACTGAGAACCCAGGACCCTGAGCACTGAGCACCGAGCACCCCGAGCACTGAGCACCCAGCACCCTGAGCACTCAGCACCCATCACCCCGATCACTGAGCACCCAGCACCCTGAGCACTGAGCACCCAGCACCCTGAGCACTGAGCACCCAGCACCCAGAGCACTGAGCACCCAGCACCCTGAGCACTGAGCACCCAGCACCCTGAGTACTGAGCACCCAGCACCCTGAGTACTGAGCACCCACCACCCCGAGCACTGAGCACCCAGCACCCTGAGCACTGAGCAGCCAGCACCCTCAGCACTAAGCACCCACCACCCCGAGCACTGAGCACCCAGCACCCTGAGCACTGAGCACCCAGCACCCCGAGTACTGAGCACCCAGCACCCCGAGTACTTAGCACCGAGCACCCCGAGCACTGAGCACCCAGCACCCTGAGTACTGAGCACCCAGTACCCTGAGTACTGAGCTCCCCGAGTACTGAGCACCCAGCACCCCGAGCACTGAGCACCCAGCACCCTGAGTACTGAGCACCTAGCACCCTGAGCACTGAGCACCGAGCACCCTGAGTACTGAACACCCAGCACCCTGAGCACTGAGAACTGAGCACCCAGCACCCTGAGCACTGAGCACTGAGCACCCAGCACCCCGAGCACTGAGCACACAGCACCCTGAGCACCCAGCACCCTGAGCACTGAGCACCCTGAGCACTGAGCACCCTGAGCACTGAGCACTGAGCACCCAGCACCCTGAGTACTGAGCACCCAACACTCTGAGCACTGAGCACCCAGCACGCTGAGTACTGAGCACTGAGCACACAGCACCCTGAGCACTGAGCACCCAGCACCCTGAGCACTGAGCACTGAGCACCCAGCACCCCGAGCACTGAGCACCCAGCACCCTGAGCACCCAGCACCCTGAGCACTGAGCACCCTGAGTACTGAGCACCCAGCACCCTGAGCACTGAGCACACAGCACCCTGAGTACTGAGCACCCTGAGTACTGAGCACCGATCACCCTGAGCACTGAGCACCCAGCACCCTGAGTACTGAGCACCCAGCACCCTGAGCACTGAGCACCCAGCACCCTGAGTACTGAGCACCCAGAACCCTGAGTACTGAGTACAAAGCACCCTGAGCACTGAGCACCCAGCACCCTGAGTACTGAGCAGCGAGCACCCTGAGTACTGAGCACCCAACACCCTGAGTACTGAGCACCCAGCACCCTGAGCACTGAGCACCCAGCACCCTGAGTACTGAGCCCCCAGCACCCTGAGTACTGAGCACCCAGCACCCTGAGTACGGAGCACCCAGCACCCTGAGTACTGAGCACCCAGCACCCTGAGTATTGAGCACCGAGCACCCCGAGCACTGAGCAACCAGCACCCTGAGTACTGAGCACTGAGCACCCTGAGTACTAAGCACCGAACACCCTGAGTACTGAGCACCCAGCACCCTGAGGACTGAGCACCCAGCACCCTGAGCACTGAGCACCCAGCACCCTGAGTAATGAGCACCCAGCACCCTGAGTACTGAGCACCCAGCACCCTGAGCACTGAGCACCCAGCACCCTGAGTACTGAGTACTCAGCACCCTGAGCATTGAGCACCCAGCACGCTGAGTACTGATCACCGAGCACCCCGAGCACTGAGCACCCAGCACCCTGAGCACTGAGCACCCAGCACCCTGAATAATGAGCACCCAGCACCCTGAGTACTGATCACCGAGCACCCCGAGCACTGAGCACCCAGCACCCTGAGTACTGAGCACCCAGCACCCTGAATACTTAGCACCCAGCACCCTGAGTACTGAGCACCCAGCACCCTGCGCACTGAGCACAAAGCACGCTGAGTACTGAGCACTGAACACCCTGAGTACTGAGCACCGAGGACCCTGAGCACTGAGCACCCAGCACGCTGAGTACTGAGCACTGAGCACCCTGAGTACTGAGCACCTAGCACCCTGAGTACTGAGCACCCAGCACCCTGAGCACTGAGCAGCCAGCACCCTCAGCACTGAGCACCCAGCACCCCGAGCACTGAGCACCAAGCACCCTGAGCACTGAGCACCCAGCACCCCGAGTACTGAGCACCGAGCACCCCGAGCTCTGAGCACCCAGCAGCCTGAGTACTGAGCACCCAGTACCCTGAGTACTGAGCACCCCGAGTACTGATCAACCAGCACCCCGAGCACTGAGCACCCAGCACCCTGAGTACTGAGAACAGATCACCCCGAGCACGGAGCACCCAGGACCCCGAGCACTGAGTACTGAGCACCCAGCACCCTGAGTACTGAGCACCGAGCTCCCCGAGCACTGAGCACCCAGCACCCTGAGCACTGAGCACCCAGCACCCTGAGCACTGAACACCCAGCACCCTGAGTACTGAGCACCCAGCACGCTGAGTACTGAGCACTCAGCACCCTGAGCACTGAGCACCCAGCACCCTGAGTACTGAGCACTGAGCACCCAGCACCCTGAGCACTGAGCACCCAGCACCCTGAGTACTGAGCACCCAGCACCCTGAGTACTGAGCACCCAGCACCCTGAGTACTGAGCACCGAGCACCCTGAGTACTGAGCACCGAGCACCCTGAGTACTGAGCACCCAGCACCCTGAGCACTGAGCACCCAGCACCCTGAGTACTGAGCACCCAGCACCCTGAGTACTGAGCACCCAGCACCCCGAGCACTGAGCACCCAGCACCCTGAGTACTGAGCACCTAGCACCCCGAGCACTGAGCACCCAGCACCCTGAGCACTGAGCACAAAGCACGCTGAGTACTGAGCACCCTGAGTACTGAGCATAGAGGACCCTGAGCACTGAGCACCCAGCACCCTGAGCACTGAGCACCCAGCACCCCGAGAATGAGCACCCAGCGCCCTGAGTACTGAGAACCGAGCACCCTGAGTACTGAGCACCCAGCACGCTGAGCACTGAGCACCCAGCACCCCGAGTACTGAGCACCCAGCACCCCGAGCACTGAGCACCCAGCACCCCGAGCACTGAGCACCCTGAATACTGAGCACCCAGCACCCTGAGTACTGTGCACTAAGCACCCAGAGCGCTGAGCACCCAGGACCCCGAGCACTGAGTACTGAGCACCCAGCACCCTGAGTACTGAGCACCGAGCTCCCCGAGCACTGAGCACCCTGAGTACTGAGCACCCAGCACCCTGAGTACTGAGCACCCAGCACCCTGAGCACTGAGCACACAGCACCCTGAGTACTGAGCACCCAGCACCATGAGCACTGAGCACACAGCACCCTGAGTACTGAGCACCCTGAGGACTGAGCACCGATCACCATGAGCACTGAGCACCCAGCACCCTGAGTACTGAGCACCCAGCACCCTGAGCACTGAGCACCCAGCACCCTGAGTACTGAGCAGAGAGCACACTGATCACTGAGCACCCAGCACCCTGAGTACTGAGCACCCAGCACCCTGAGTACTGAGCACCGAGCACCCCGAGTACTGAGCACCCAGCACCCTGAGCACTCAGCACCCAGCACACCGAGCACTGAGCACCCAGCACCCTGAGTACTGAGCTCCCAGCACCCCGAGCCCTGAGCACCCAGCACCCTGAGTACTGAGCACCCTGAGTACTGAGCACCGATCACCCTGAGCACTGAGCACCCAACACCCTGAGTACTGAGCACCCACCGTACTGAGCACTGAGCACACTGAGCACTGAGCAGCCAGCACCCTGAGTACTGAGCACCGAGCACCCTGAGCACTGAGCACCCAGCACCCTGAGTACTGAGCACCGAGCACCCCGAGCACTGAGCACCCAGCACCCCGAGCACTGAGCACCCAGCACCCCGAGCACTGAGCACCCAGCACCCGTAGCACTGAGGACCCAGCACCCCGAGCAATGAGCACCCAGCACCCTGAGTACTGAGCACCCAGCACCCCGAGTACGGAGCACCCAGCAAACTGAGCACCGAGCACCCAGCACCCCGAGCACTGAGCACCCACCACCCTGAGCACTGAGCACCCAGCACCCTGAGTACTGAGCACTGAGCTCCCCGAGTACTGAGCACCCACCACCCCGTGCACTGAGCACCGACGACACCGAGCACTGAGCACCCAGCTCCCCGAGCACTGAGCACCCAGCACCCTGAGCACTGAGCACCCAGCACCCTGAGCACTGAGCACCCAGCACCCCGAGCACTGAGCACCCAGCAACCCGAGCACTGAGCACCCAGCACCCCGAGCACTGAGCACCCAGCACCCTGAGTACTGAGCACCCAGCACCCTGAGTACTCAGCACCCAGCACCCTGAGCACTGAGCAACCAGCACCCTGAGTACTGAGCACCCTGCACCCCAAGCACTAAGCACCCTGAGAACTGAGCACCCAGCACCCCAAGCACTGAGCACCCTGAGTACTGAGCACCCAGCACCCTGATTAATGAGCACACAGCACCCCGAGAACTGAGCACCCAGCACCCTGAGTATTGAGCACCGAGCACCCTGAGTACTGAGCACCCAGCACCCTGAGTACTGAGCACCCAGTGTACTGAGCACCGAGCACCCAGCACCCTGAGTACTGAGCACCCAGCCCCCTGAGCACTGAGCACCCAGCACCCTGAGTACTGAGCACCGAGCACCCTGAGTACTGAGCACCCAGCACCCCGAGCACTGAGCACCCAGCACCCCGAGCACTGAGCACCCAGCACCCTGAGCACTGAGCACCCTGAGTACTGAGCACTGAGCACCCTGAGTACTGAGCACCCAGCACCCTGAGTATTGAGCACCCAGCAACCTGAGCACTGAGCACCGAGCACCCTGAGCACTGAGCACCAAGCACCCTGAGTACTGAGCACCCTGAGTACTGAGCACACAGCACCGTGAGCACTGAGCACCCAGCACCCCGAGCACTGAGCACCCAGCACCCTGAGCACTGAGCACCCTGAGTACTGAGCACTGAGCACCCTGAGTACTGAGCACTGAGCACCCTGAGTACTGAGCACCCAGCACCCTGAGTACTGAGCACCCAGCACCCTGAGCAATGAGCACCCGGAGTACTGAGCACCCAGCACCCTGAGTACTAAGCACCGAGCACCCTGAGTACTGAGCACCCAGTACCCTGAGCACTGAACACACAGCACCCTGAGTACTGAGCACCCCGAGCATTGAGCACCGAGCACCCTGAGCACTGAGGACCCAGCACCCTGAGTACTGAGCACCCAGCAACCTGAGCACTGAGCACCCAGCACCCTGAGTACTGAGTACTCAGCACCCTGAGCACTGAGCACCCAGCACCCTGAGTACTGATCACCCTGAGTACTGAGCACCGATCACCCTGAGCACTGAGCACCCAGCACCCTGAGTACTGAGCACACAGCACCCTGAGCACTGAGCACCCAGCACCCTGAGCACTGAGCACCCAGCACCCTGAGTACTGAGCACCCAGAACCCTGAGTACTGAGTACAAAGCACCCTGAGCACTGAGCACCCAGCACCCTGAGTACTGAGCAGCGAGCACCCTGAGTACTGAGCACCCAGCACCCTGAGTACTGAGCACCCAGCACCCTGAGCACTGAGCACCCAGCACCCTGAGTACTGAGCCCCCAGCACCCTGAGTACTGAGCACCCAGCACCCTGAGTACGGAGCACCCAGCACCCTGAGTACTGAGCACCCAGCACCCTGAGTATTGAGCACCGAGCACCCCGAGCACTGAGCAACCAGCACCCTGAGTACTGAGCACTGAGCACCCTGAGTACTAAGCACCGAACACCCTGAGTACTGAGCACCCAGCACCCTGAGGACTGAGCACCCAGCACCCTGAGCACTGAGCACCCAGCACCCTGAGTAATGAGCACCCAGCACCCTGAGTACTGAGCACCCAGAACCCTGAGCACTGAGCACCCAGCACCCTGAGTACTGAGTACTCAGCACCCTGAGCACTGAGCACCCAGCACCCTGAGTACTGATCACCGAGCACCCCGAGCACTGAGCACCCAGCACCCTGAGCACTGAGCACCCAGCACCCTGAATAATGAGCACCCAGCACCCTGAGTACTGATCACCGAGCACCCCGAGCACTGAGCACCCATCACCCTGAGTACTGAGCACCCAGCACCCTGAATACTGAGCACCGAGCACCCTGAGTACTGAGCACCCAGCACCCTGCGCACTGAGCACAAAGCACGCTGAGTACTGAGCACTGAACACCCTGAGTACTGAGCACCGAGGACCCTGAGCACTGAGCACCCAGCACGCTGAGTACTGAGCACTGAGCACCCTGAGTACTGAGCACCTAGCACCCTGAGTACTGAGCACCCAGCACCCTGAGCACTGAGCAGCCAGCACCCTCAGCACTGAGCACCCAGCACCCCGAGCACTGAGCACCAATCACCATGAGCACTGAGCACCCAGCACCCCGAGTACTGAGCACCGAGCACCCCGAGCTCTGAGCACCCAGCAGCCTGAGTACTGAGCACCCAGTACCCTGAGTACTGAGCACCCCGAGTACTGATCACCCAGCACCCCGAGCACTGAGCACCCAGCACCCTGAGTACTGAGAACAGATCACCCCGAGCACGGAGCACCCAGGACCCCGAGCACTGAGTACTGAGCACCCAGCACCCTGAGTACTGAGCACCGAGCTCCCCGAGCACTGAGCACCCAGCACCCTGAGCACTGAGCACCCAGCACCCTGAGCACTGAACACCCAGCACCCTGAGTACTGAGCACCCAGCACGCTGAGTACTGAGCACTCAGCACCCTGAGCACTGAGCACCCAGCACCCTGAGTACTGAGCACTGAGCACCCAGCACCCTGAGCACTGAGCACCCAGCACCCTGAGTACTGAGCACCCAGCACCCTGAGTACTGAGCACCCAGCACCCTGAGTACTGAGCACCGAGCACCCTGAGTACTGAGCACCGAGCACCCTGAGTACTGAGCACCCAGCACCCTGAGCACTGAGCACCCAGCACCCTGAGTACTGAGCACCCAGCACCCTGAGTACTGAGCACCCAGCACCCCGAGCACTGAGCACCCAGCACCCTGAGTACTGAGCACCTAGCACCCCGAGCACTGAGCACCCAGCACCCTGAGCACTGAGCACAAAGCACGCTGAGTACTGAGCACCCTGAGTACTGAGCATAGAGGACCCTGAGCACTGAGCACCCAGCACCCTGAGCACTGAGCACCCAGCACCCCGAGAATGAGCACCCAACGCCCTGAGTACTGAGAACCGAGCACCCTGAGTACTGAGCACCCAGCACGCTGAGCACTGAGCACCAAGCACCCCGAGTACTGAGCACCCAGCACCCCGAGCACTGAGCACCCAGCACCACGAGAATGAGCACCCAGCACCCTGAGTACTGAGCACCCAGCACCCTGAGTAATGAGCACCCAGCACCCCGAGCACTGAGCACCCTGAATACTGAGCACCCAGCACCCTGAGTACTGTGCACTAAGCACCCAGAGCGCTGAGCACCCAGGACCCCGAGCACTGAGTACTGAGCACCCAGCACCCTGAGTACTGAGCACCGAGCTACCCGAGCACTGAGCACCCTGAGTACTGAGCACCCAGCACCCTGAGTACTGAGCACCCAGCACCCTGAGCACTGAGCACACAGCACCCTGAGTACTGAGCACCCAGCACCATGAGCACTGAGCACACAGCACCCTGAGTACTGAGCACCCTGAGGACTGAGCACCGATCACCATGAGCACTGAGCACCCAGCACCCTGAGTACTGAGCACCCAGCACCCTGAGCACTGAGCACCCAGCACCCTGAGTACTGAGCAGAGAGCACCCTGATCACTGAGCACCCAGCACCCTGAGTACTGAGCACACAGCACCCTGAGTACTGAGCACCGAGCACCCCGAGTACTGAGCACCCAGCACCCTGAGCACTCAGCACCCAGCACACCGAGCACTGAGCACCCAGCACCCTGAGTACTGAGCTCCCAGCACCCCGAGCCCTGAGCACCCAGCACCCTGAGTACTGAGCACCCTGAGTACTGAGCACCGATCACCCTGAGCACTGAGCACCCAACACCCTGAGTACTGAGCACCCACCGTACTGAGCACTGAGCACACTGAGCACTGAGCACCCAGCACCCTGAGTACTGAGCACCGAGCACCCTGAGCACTGAGCACCCAGCACCCTGAGTACTGAGCACCGAGCACCCCGAGCACTGAGCACCCAGCACCCCGAGCACTGAGCACCCAGCACCCCGAGCACTGAGCACCCAGCACCCGTAGCACTGAGGACCCAGCACCCCGAGCAATGAGCACCCAGCACCCTGAGTACTGAGCACCCAGCACCCCGAGTACTGAGCACCCAGCAAACTGAGCACCGAGCACCCAGCACCCCGAGCACTGAGCACCCACCACCCTGAGCACTGAGCACCCAGCACCCTGAGTACTGAGCACTGAGCTCCCCGAGTACTGAGCACCCACCACCCCGTGCACTGAGCACCGAGGACACCGAGCACTGAGCACCCAGCTCCCCGAGCACTGAGCACCCAGCACCCTGAGCACTGAGCACCCAGCACCCTGAGCACTGAGCACCCAGCACCCCGAGCACTAAGCACCCAGCAACCCGAGCACTGAGCACCCAGCACCCCGAGCACTGAGCACCCAGCACCCTGAGTACTGAGCACCCAGCACCCTGAGTACTCAGCACCCAGCACCCTGAGCACTGAGCAACCAGCACCCTGAGTACTGAGCACCCTGCACCCCAAGCACTAAGCACCCTGAGAACTGAGCACCCAGCACCCCAAGCACTGAGCACCCTGAGTACTGAGCACCAAGCACCCTGATTAATGAGCACCCAGCACCCCGAGAACTGAGCACCCAGCACCCTGAGTATTGAGCACCGAGCACCCTGAGTAGTGAGCACCCAGCACCCTGAGTACTGAGCACCCAGTGTACTGAGCACCGAGCACCCAGCACCCTGAGTACTGAGCACCCAGCCCCCTGAGCACTGAGCACCCAGCACCCTGAGTACTGAGCACCGAGCACCCTGAGTACTGAGCACCCAGCACCCCGAGCACTGAGCACCCAGCACCCCGAGCACTGAGCACCCAGCACCCTGAGCACTGAGCACCCTGAGTACTGAGCACTGAGCACCCTGAGTACTGAGCACCCAGCACCCTGAGTATTGAGCACCCAGCAACCTGAGCACTGAGCACCGAGCACCCTGAGCACTGAGCACCAAGCACCCTGAGTACTGAGCACCCTGAGTACTGAGCACACAGCACCGTGAGCACTGAGCACCCAGCACCCCGAGCACTGAGCACCCAGCACCCTGAGCACTGAGCACCCTGAGTACTGAGCACTGAGCACCCTGAGTACTGAGCACTGAGCACCCTGAGTACTGAGCACCCAGCACCATGAGTACTGAGCACCGAGCACCCTGAGCACTGAGCACCCAGCACCCTGAGTACTGAGCACCCAGCACCCTGAGCACTGAGCACCCAGCACCCTGAGTAATGAGCACTGAGCACCCAGCACCCCGAGCACTGAGCACTCAGCATCCTGTGTACTGAGCACTGAGTACCCAGCACCCCGAGCACTGAGCACCCAGCACCCTGAGCACTGAGCACCCTGAGTACTGAGCACCCAGCACCCTGAGCACTGAGCACCCAGCACTCTGAGCACTGAGCACCCAGCACCCAGAGCACTGAGCACCCTGAGTACTGAGCACTGAGCACCCTGAGCACTGAGCACCGAGCACCCTGAGTGCTGAGCACTGAGCACCCTGACCACTGAGCACCCAGCACCCTGAGTACTGAGCACCCAGCACCCTGAGCACTGAGGACGGAGCACCCTGAGTACTAAGCACAAAGCACCCTGAGTACTGAGCACCCAGCACCCTGAGCACTGAGCACCCAGCACACTGAGTACTGAGCACTGAGCACCCTGAGTACTGAGCACCGAGCACCCTGAGCACTGAGCACCCAGCACGCTGAGTACTGAGCACTGAGCACCCTGATTACTGAGCACTGAGCACCCTGAGTACTGAGCACCCAGCACCCTGAGTATTGAGCACCCAGCAACCTGAGCACTGAGCACCAAGCACCCTGAGCACTGAGCACCCAGCACCCTGAGCACTGAGCACCCAGCACCCTGAGCACTTAGCACCCTGAGGACTGAGCACCCAGCACCCTGAGTACTGAGCACCCAGCACCCTGAGTACTGAGCACCCAGCATCCTGAGTACTGAGCACCCTGAGTACTGAGCACCCAGCATCCCGAGCACT
The DNA here is from genome assembly GCF_018167655.1 of Microtus oregoni. Lineage (NCBI taxonomy): Eukaryota > Metazoa > Chordata > Mammalia > Rodentia > Cricetidae > Microtus > Microtus oregoni. The sequence goes on from NW_024543346.1 coordinate 193,503, forward strand.
GAGCACCCAGCATCCTGAGTACTGTGCAACCTGAGCACTGAGCACCCAGCACCCTGAGTACTGAGCACCGAGCACCCTGAGCACTGAGCACCCAGCACCATGAGTACTGAGCACCGAGCACCCCGAGCACTGAGCACCCAGCACCCGTAGCACTGAGGACCCAGCACCCCGAGCAATGAGCACCCAGCACCCTGAGTACTGAGCACCCAGCACCCCGAGTACTGAGCACCCAGCAACCTGAGCACCGAGGACCCAGCACCCTGAGTACTGAGCACCCTTCACCCCAAGCACTGAGCACCCTGAGAACTGAGCACCCAGCACCCCAAGCACTGAGAACCCTGAGTACTGAGCACCCAGCACCCTGATTAATGAGCACCCAGCACCCCGAGAACTGAGCACCCAGCACCCTGAGTATTGAGCACCGAGCACCCTGAGTACTGAGCACCCAGCACCCTGAGTACTGAGCACCCAGTGTACTGAGCACCGAGCACCCAGCACCCTGAGTACTGAGCACCCAGCACCCTGAGCACTGAGCACCCAGCACCCTGAGTACTGAGCACCGAGCACCCTGAGTACTGAGCAACCAGCACCCCGAGCACTGAGCACCCAGCACCCCGAGCACTGAGCACCCAGCACCCTGAGCACTGAGCACCCTGAGTACTGATCACAGAGCACCCTGAGTACTGAGCACCCAGCACCCTGAGTATTGAGCACCCAGCAACCTGAGCACTGAGCACCAAGCACCCTGAGCACTGAGCACCAAGCACCCTGAGTACTGAGCACCCTGAGTACTGAGCACACAGCACCGTGAGCACTGACCACCCAGCACCCCGAGCACTGAGCACCCAGCACCCTGAGCACTGAGCACCCTGAGTACTGAGCACTGAGCACCCTGTGTACTGAGCACTGAGCACCCTGAGTACTGAGCACCCAGCACCCTGAGTACTGAGCACCCAGCACCCTGAGCAATGAGCACCCGGAGTACTGAGCACCCAGCACCCTGAGTACTAAGCACCGAGCACCCTGAGTACTGAGCACCCAGTACCCTGAGCACTGAACACACAGCACCCTGAGTACTGAGCACCCTGAGCATTGAGCACCCAGCACCCTGAGCACTGAGGACCCAGCACCCTGAGTACTGAGCACCCAGCACCCTGAGCACTGAGCACCCAGCACCCTGAGTACTGAGCACCCAGCACCCTGAGCACTGAGCACTCTGAGTAATGAGCACTGAGCACCCAGCACCCCGAGCACTGAGCACTCAGCACCCTGTGTACTGAGCACTGAGTACCCAGCACCCCGAGCACTGAGCACCCAGCACCCTGAGCACTGAGCACCCTGAGTACTGAGCACCCAGCACCCTGAGCACTGAGCACCCAGCACCCTGAGCACTGAGCACCCAGCACCCAGAGCACTGAGCACCCTGAGTACTGAGCACTGAGCACCCTGAGCACTGAGCACCGAGCACCCTGAGTGCTGAGCACTGAGCACCCTGACCACTGAGCACCCAGCACCCTGAGTACTGAGCACCCAGCACTCTGAGCACTGAGGACCGAGCACCCTGAGTACTAAGCACAAAGCACCCTGAGTACTGAGCACCCAGCACCCTGAGCACTGAGCACCCAGCACACTGAGTACTGAGCACTGAGCACCATGAGTACTGAGCACCGAGCACCCTGAGCACTGAGCACCCAGCACGCTGAGTACTGAGCACTGAGCACCCTGATTAATGAGCACCCGGCACCCCGAGAACTGAGCACCCAGCACCCTGAGTATTGAGCACCGAGCACCCTGAGTACTGAGCACCCAGCACCCTGAGTACTGAGCACCCAGTGTACTGAGCACCGAGCACCCAGCACCCTGAGTACTGAGCACCCAGCACCCTGAGCACTGAGCACCCAGCACCCTGAGTACTGAGCACCGAGCACGATGAGTACTGAGCACCCAGCACCCCGAGCACTGAGCACCCAGCACCCCGAGCACTGAGCACCCAGCACACCGAGCACTCAGCACCCAGCACCCCGAGCACTGAGCACCCAGCACACCGAGCACTGAGCACCCAGCACCCCGAGCACCGAGCACCATGAGTACTAAGCACCGAGCACCCTGAGCACTGAGCACCCAGCACCCTGAGCACTGAGCACCCAGCACCCTGAGTACTGAGCCCCCAGCACCCCGAGCACTGAGCACCCAGCACCGTGAGTACTGAGCACCCAGCACCCTGAGCACTGAGCACCGAGCACCCTGAGCACTGAGCACCGAGCACCCTGAGCACAGAGCACCCAGCACCCTGAGCACTGAGCACCCAGCACCCTGAGTACTGAGCACCCAGCACCCTGAGTACTGAGCACCCAGCACCCCGAGCACTGAGCACCCAGCACCCTGAGCACTGAGATCTGAGCACCCAGCACCCCGAGCACTGAGCACCCAGCACCCTGAGCACCCAGCACCCTGAGCACTGAGCACCCTGAGCACTGTGCACCCTCAGCACTGAGCACTAAGCACCCAGCACCCTGAGTACTGAGCACCCAACACTCTGAGCACTGAGCACACAGCACGCTGAGTACTGAGCACTGAGCACACAGCACCCTGAGTACTGAGCACCCAGCACCCCGAGCACTGAGCACCCAGCGCCCCGAGCACTCAGCACCCAGCACCCTGAGCACTGAGCACTGAGCACCCCGAGCACTGAGCACCCAGCACACCGAGCACTCAGCACCCAGCACCCCGAGCACTGAGCACCCAGCACACCGAGCACTGAGCACCCAGCACCCCGAGCACCGAGCACCATGAGTACTAAGCACCGAGCACCCTGAGCACTGAGCACCCAGCACCCTGAGCACTGAGCACCCAGCACCCTGAGTACTGAGCCCCCAGCACCCCGAGCACTGAGCACCCAGCACCGTGAGTACTGAGCACCCAGCACCCTGAGCACTGAGCACCGAGCACCCTGAGCACTGAGCACCGAGCACCCTGAGCACAGAGCACCCAGCACCCTGAGCACTGAGCACCCAGCACCCTGAGTACTGAGCACCCAGCACCCTGAGTACTGAGCACCCAGCACCCCGAGCACTGAGCACCCAGCACCCTGAGCACTGAGATCTGAGCACCCAGCACCCCGAGCACTGAGCACCCAGCACCCTGAGCACCCAGCACCCTGAGCACTGAGCACCCTGAGCACTGTGCACCCTCAGCACTGAGCACTAAGCACCCAGCACCCTGAGTACTGAGCACCCAACACTCTGAGCACTGAGCACACAGCACGCTGAGTACTGAGCACTGAGCACACAGCACCCTGAGTACTGAGCACCCAGCACCCCGAGCACTGAGCACCCAGCGCCCCGAGCACTGAGCACCCAGCACCCTGAGCACTGAGCACTGAGCACACTGAGCACTGAGCACCCAGCACCCCGAGTACTGAGCACTGAGAACCCTGAGTACTGAGCACCCAACACCCAGAGTACTGATCACCCAGCACCCTGAGAACTGAGCACCCAGCACCCTGAGTACTGAGCACCCAGCACCCTGAGTACTGAGCACCCAGCACCCTGAGCACTGAGCACTGAGCACCCAGCACCTTGAGCACTGAGCACTGACCACCCAGCACCCCGAGCACTGAGCACCCAGCACCCCGAGCACTGAGCACCCAGCGCCCTGAGCACTGAGCACCCAGCACACTGAGCACTGAGCACTGAGCAACCAGCCCCCTGAGTACTGAGCACCCAGCACCATGAGTACTGAGCACCCAGCACCCTGAGCACTGAGCACCCTGAGGACTGAGCACCCAGCACCCTGAGCACTGAGCACCCAGCACCCTGAGTACTGAGCACCGATCACCCTGAGCACTGAGCACCCAGCACCCCGAGCACTGAGCACCCAGCACCCCGAGCACTGAGCACCCAGCACCCCGAGCACTGAGCACCCAGCACCCCGAGCACTGAGCACCCAGCACCCTGAGCACTGAAAACCCAGCACCCTGAGCACTGAGCACCCAGCACCCTGAGTACTGAGTACTCAGCACCCTGAGCACTGAGCACCCAGCACCCTGAGTACTGAGCACCAAGCACCCTGAGCACTGAGCACCCAGCACCCTGAGTACTGAGCTCCCTGAGTACTGAGCACCGATCACCCTGAGCACTGAGCACCCAGCACCCTGAGTACTGAGCACCCAGCACCCTGAGCACTGAGCACCCAGCACCCTGAGCACTGAGCACCCAACACCCTGAGTACTGAGCACCCAGCACCCTGAGTACTGAGCACCCAGCACCCTGAGCACTGAGCACAAAGCACACTGAGTACTGAGCACCCTGAATACTGAGCATAGAGGACCCTGAGCACTGAGCACCCAGCACCCTGAGCACTGAGCACCCAGCACACCGAGAATGAGCACCCAGCACCCTGAGTACTGAGAACCGAGCACCCTGAGTACTGAGCACGCAGCACGCTGAGCACTGAGCACACAGCACCCCGAGTACTGAGCACCCAGCACCCCGAGCACTGAGCACCCAGCACCACGAGAATGAGCACCCAGCACACTGAGTATTGAGCACCCAGCACCCTGAGTACTGAGCACCCTGAGTACTGAGCACCGATCACCCTGAGCACTGAGCACCCAACACCCTGAGTACTGAGCACCCAACGTACTGAGCACCGAGCACACTGAGCACTGAGCACCCAGCACCCTGAGTACTGAGCACCGAGCACCCTGAGCACTGAGCACCCAGCACCCTGAGTACTGAGCACCGAGCACCCCGAGCACTGAGCACCCAGCGCCCCGAGCACTGAGCACCCAGCACCCCGAGCACTGAGCACCCAGCACCCGTAGCACTGAGGACCCAGCACCCCGAGCAATGAGCACCCAGCACCCTGAGTACTGAGCACAAAGCACCCCGAGTACTGAGCACCCAGCAACCTGAGCACCGAGCACCCAGCACCCCGAGCACTGAGCACCCAGCACCCTGAGCACTGAGCACCCAGCACCCTGAGTACTGAGCACTGAGCTCCCCGAGTACTGAGCACCCACCACCCCGAGCACTGAGCACCGAGGACACCGAGCACTGAGCACCCAGCACCCTGAGCACTGAGCACCCAGCACCCTGAGCACTGAGCACCCAGCACCCTGAGCACTGAGCACCCAGCACCCCGAGCACTAAGCACCCAGCAACCCGAGCACTGAGCACCCAGCACCCCGAGCACTGAGCACACAGCACCCTGAGTACTGAGCACCTAGCACCCTGAGTACTCAGCACCCAGCACCCTGAGCACTGAGCAACCAGCACCCTGAGTACTGAGCACCCTTCACCCCAAGCACTGAGCACCCTGAGAACTGAGCACCCAGCACCCCAAGCACTGAGAACCCTGAGTACTGAGCACCCAGCACCCTGATTAATGAGCACCCAGCACCCCGAGAACTGAGCACCCAGCACCCTGAGTATTGAGCACCGAGCAGCCTGAGTACTGAGCACCCAGCACCCTGAGTACTGAGCACCCAGTGTACTGAGCACCGAGCACCCAGCACCCTGAGTACTGAGCACCCAGCACCCTGAGCACTGAGCACCCAGCACCCTGAGTACTGAGCACCGAGCACCCTGAGTACTGAGCAACCAGCACCCCGAGCACTGAGCACCCAGCACCCCGAGCACTGACCAATCAGCACCCTGAGCACTGAGCACCCTGAGTACTGAGCACAGAGCACCCTGAGTACTGAGCACCCAGCACCCTGAGTATTGAGCACCCAGCAACCTGAGCACTGAGCACCAAGCACCCTGAGCACTGAGCACCAAGCACCCTGAGTACTGAGCACCCTGAGTACTGAGCACACAGCACTGTGAGCACTGAGCACCCAGCACGCCGAGCACTGAGCACCCAGCACCCTGAGCACTGAGCACCCTGAGTACTGAGCACTGAGCACCCTGAGTACTGAGCACTGAGCACCCTGAGTACTGAGCACCCAGCACCCTGAGCAATGAGCACCCGGAGTACTGAGCACCCAGCACCCTGAGTACTAAGCACCGAGTACCCTGAGTACTGAGCACCCAGTACCCTGAGCACTGAACACACAGCACCCTGAGTACTGAGCACCCTGAGCATTGAGCACCCAGCACCCTGTGCACTGAGGACCCAGCACCCTGAGTACTGAGCACCCAGCACCCTGAGCACTGAGCACCCAGCACCCTGAGTACTGAGCACCCAGCACCCTGAGCACTGAGCACTCTGAGTAATGAGCACTGAGCACCCAGCACCCCGAGCACTGAGCACTCAGCACCCTGTGTACTGAGCACTGAGTACCCATCACCCCGAGCACTGAGCACCCAGCACCCTGAGCACTGAGCACCCTGAGTACTGAGCACCCAGCACCCTGAGCACTGAGCACCCAGCACCCTGAGCACTGAGCACCCAGCACCCAGAGCACTGAGCACCCTGAGTACTGAGCACTGAGCACCCTGAGCACTGAGCACCGAGCACCCTGAGTGCTGAGCACTGAGCACCCTGACCACTGAGCACCCAGCACCCTGAGTACTGAGCACCCAGCACCCTGAGCACTGAGGACCGAGCACCCTGAGTACTAAGCACAAAGCACCCTGAGTACTGAGCACCCAGCACCCTGAGCACTGAGCACCCAGCACACTGAGTACTGAGCACTGAGCACCCTGAGTACTGAGCACCGAGCACCCTGAGCACTGAGCACCCAGCACGCTGAGTACTGAGCACTGAGCACCCTGATTAATGAGCACCCGGCACCCCGAGAACTGAGCACCCAGCACCCTGAGTATTGAGCACCGAACACCCTGAGTACTGAGCACCCAGCACCCTGAGTACTGAGCACCCAGTGTACTGAGCACCGAGCACCCAGCACCCTGAGTACTGAGCACCCAGCACCCTGAGCACTGAGCACCCAGCACCCTGAGTACTGAGCACCGAGCACCCTGAGTACTGAGCACCCAGCACCCCGAGCACTGAGCACCCAGCACCCCGAGCACTGAGCACCCAGCACACCGAGCACTCAGCACCCAGCACCCCGAGCACTGAGCACCCAACACACCGAGCACTGAGCACCCAGCACCCCGAGCACCGAGCACCATGAGTACTAAGCACCGAGCACCCTGAGCACTGAGCACCCAGCACCCTGAGCACTGAGCACCCAGCACCCTGAGTACTGAGCCCCCAGCACCCTGATTAATGAGCACCCAGCACCCTGAGCACTGAACACACAGCACCCTGAGTACTGAGCACCCTGAGCATGGAGCACCCAGCACCCTGAGCACTGAGGACCCAGCACCCTGAGCACTGAGCACCCAGCACCCTGAGCACTGAGCACCCAGCACCCTGAGTACTGAGCCCCCAGCACCCTGATTAATGAGCACCCAGCACCCTGAGCACTGAACACACAGCACCCTGAGTACTGAGCACCCTGAGCATTGAGCACCCAGCACCCTGAGCACTGAACACCCAGCACCCTGAGCACTGAGCACCCTGAGTACTGAGCACCCTGAGCATTGAGCACCCAGCACCCTGAGCACTGAGGACCCAGCACCCTGAGCACTGAGCACCCAGCACCCTGAGTACTGAGCACCCAGCACCCTGATTAATGAGCACCCAGCACCCCGAGAACTGAGCACCCAGCACCCTGAGTATTGAGCACCGAGCACCCTGAGTAGTGAGCACCCAGCACCCTGAGTACTGAGCACCCAGTGTACTGAGCACCGAGCACCCAGCACCCTGAGTACTGAGCACCCAGCCCCCTGAGCACTGAGCACCCAGCACCCTGAGTACTGAGCACCGAGCACCCTGAGTACTGAGCACCCAGCACCCCGAGCACTGAGCACCCAGCACCCCGAGCACTGAGCACCCAGCACCCTGAGCACTGAGCACCCTGAGTACTGAGCACTGAGCACCCTGAGTACTGAGCACCCAGCACCCTGAGTATTGAGCACCCAGCAACCTGAGCACTGAGCACCGAGCACCCTGAGCACTGAGCACCAAGCACCCTGAGTACTGAGCACCCTGAGTACTGAGCACACAGCACCGTGAGCACTGAGCACCCAGCACCCCGAGCACTGAGCACCCAGCACCCTGAGCACTGAGCACCCTGAGTACTGAGCACTGAGCACCCTGAGTACTGAGCACTGAGCACCCTGAGTACTGAGCACCCAGCACCCTGAGTACTGAGCACCCAGCACCCTGAGTACTAAGCACCGAGCACCCTGAGTACTGAGCACCCAGTACCCTGAGCACTGAACACACAGCACCCTGAGTACTGAGCACCCCGAGCATTGAGCACCCAGCACCCTGAGCACTGAGGACCCAGCACCCTGAGTACTGAGCACCCAGCACCCTGAGCACTGAGCACCCAGCACCCTGAGTACTGAGCACCCAGCACCCTGAGCACTGAGCACCCAGCACCCTGAGTAATGAGCACTGAGCACCCAGCACCCCGAGCACTGAGCACTCAGCATCCTGTGTACTGAGCACTGAGTACCCAGCACCCCGAGCACTGAGCACCCAGCACCCTGAGCACTGAGCACCCTGAGTACTGAGCACCCAGCACCCTGAGCACTGAGCACCCAGCACTCTGAGCACTGAGCACCCAGCACCCAGAGCAATGAGCACCCTGAGTACTGAGCACTGAGCACCCTGAGCACTGAGCACCGAGCACCCTGAGTGCTGAGCACTGAGCACCCTGACCACTGAGCACCCAGCACCCTGAGTACTGAGCACCCAGCACCCTGAGCACTGAGGACGGAGCACCCTGAGTACTAAGCACAAAGCACCCTGAGTACTGAGCACCCAGCACCCTGAGCACTGAGCACCCAGCACACTGAGTACTGAGCACTGAGCACCCTGAGTACTGAGCACCGAGCACCCTGAGCACTGAGCACCCAGCACGCTGAGTACTGAGCACTGAGCACCCTGATTACTGAGCACTGAGCACCCTGAGTACTGAGCACCCAGCACCCTGAGTATTGAGCACCCAGCAACCTGAGCACTGAGCACCAAGCACCCTGAGCACTGAGCACCCAGCACCCTGAGCACTGAGCACCCAGCACCCTGAGCACTTAGCACCCTGAGGACTGAGCACCCAGCACCCTGAGTACTGAGCACCCAGCACCCTGAGTACTGAGCACCCAGCATCCTGAGTACTGAGCACCCTGAGTACTGAGCACCCAGCATCCCGAGCACTGAGCACCCAGCATCCTGAGTACTGTGCAACCTGAGCACTGAGCACCCAGCACCCTGAGTACTGAGCACCGAGCACCCAGCACCCTGAGTACTGAGCACCCAGCCCCCTGAGCACTGAGCACCCAGCACCCTGAGTACTGAGCACCGAGCACCCTGAGTACTGAGCACCCAGCACCCCGAGCACTGAGCACCCAGCACCCCGAGCACTGAGCACCCAGCACCCTGAGCACTGAGCACCCTGAGTACTGAGCACTGAGCACCCTGAGTACTGAGCACCCAGCACCCTGAGTATTGAGCACCCAGCAACCTGAGCACTGAGCACCGAGCACCCTGAGCACTGAGCACCAAGCACCCTGAGTACTGAGCACCCTGAGTACTGAGCACACAGCACCGTGAGCACTGAGCACCCAGCACCCCGAGCACTGAGCACCCAGCACCCTGAGCACTGAGCACCCTGAGTACTGAGCACTGAGCACCCTGAGTACTGAGCACTGAGCACCCTGAGTACTGAGCACCCAGCACCCTGAGTACTGAGCACCCAGCACCCTGAGTACTAAGCACCGAGCACCCTGAGTACTGAGCACCCAGTACCCTGAGCACTGAACACACAGCACCCTGAGTACTGAGCACCCCGAGCATTGAGCACCCAGCACCCTGAGCACTGAGGACCCAGCACCCTGAGTACTGAGCACCCAGCACCCTGAGCACTGAGCACCCAGCACCCTGAGTACTGAGCACCCAGCACCCTGAGCACTGAGCACCCAGCACCCTGAGTAATGAGCACTGAGCACCCAGCACCCCGAGCACTGAGCACTCAGCATCCTGTGTACTGAGCACTGAGTACCCAGCACCCCGAGCACTGAGCACCCAGCACCCTGAGCACTGAGCACCCTGAGTACTGAGCACCCAGCACCCTGAGCACTGAGCACCCAGCACTCTGAGCACTGAGCACCCAGCACCCAGAGCACTGAGCACCCTGAGTACTGAGCACTGAGCACCCTGAGCACTGAGCACCGAGCACCCTGAGTGCTGAGCACTGAGCACCCTGACCACTGAGCACCCAGCACCCTGAGTACTGAGCACCCAGCACCCTGAGCACTGAGGACGGAGCACCCTGAGTACTAAGCACAAAGCACCCTGAGTACTGAGCACCCAGCACCCTGAGCACTGAGCACCCAGCACACTGAGTACTGAGCACTGAGCACCCTGAGTACTGAGCACCGAGCACCCTGAGCACTGAGCACCCAGCACGCTGAGTACTGAGCACTGAGCACCCTGATTACTGAGCACTGAGCACCCTGAGTACTGAGCACCCAGCACCCTGAGTATTGAGCACCCAGCAACCTGAGCACTGAGCACCAAGCACCCTGAGCACTGAGCACCCAGCACCCTGAGCACTGAGCACCCAGCACCCTGAGCACTTAGCACCCTGAGGACTGAGCACCCAGCACCCTGAGTACTGAGCACCCAGCACCCTGAGTACTGAGCACCCAGCATCCCGAGCACTGAGCACCCAGCATCCTGAGTACTGTGCAACCTGAGCACTGAGCACCCAGCACCCTGAGTACTGAGCACCGAGCACCCTGAGCACTGAGCACCCAGCACCATGAGTACTGAGCACCGAGCACCCCGAGCACTGAGCACCCAGCGCCCCGAGCACTGAGCACCCAGCACCCCGAGCACTGAGCACCCAGCACCCGTAGCACTGAGGACCCAGCACCCCGAGCAATGAGCACCCAGCACCCTGAGTACTGAGCACCCAGCACCCCGAGTACTGAGCACCCAGCAACCTGAGCACCGAGGACCCAGCACCCTGAGTACTGAGCACCCTTCACCCCAAGCACTGAGCACCCTGAGAACTGAGCACCCAGCACCCCAAGCACTGAGAACCCTGAGTACTGAGCACCCAGCACCCTGATTAATGAGCACCCAGCACCCCGAGAACTGAGCACCCAGCACCCTGAGTATTGAGCACCGAGCACCCTGAGTACTGAGCACCCAGCACCCTGAGTACTGAGCACCCAGTGTACTGAGCACCGAGCACCCAGCACCCTGAGTACTGAGCACCCAGCACCCTGAGCACTGAGCACCCAGCACCCTGAGTACTGAGCACCGAGCACCCTGAGTACTGAGCAACCAGCACCCCGAGCACTGAGCACCCAGCACCCCGAGCACTGAGCACCCAGCACCCTGAGCACTGAGCACCCTGAGTACTGATCACAGAGCACCCTGAGTACTGAGCACCCAGCACCCTGAGTATTGAGCACCCAGCAACCTGAGCACTGAGCACCAAGCACCCTGAGCACTGAGCACCAAGCACCCTGAGTACTGAGCACCCTGAGTACTGAGCACACAGCACCGTGAGCACTGAGCACCCAGCACCCCGAGCACTGAGCACCCAGCACCCTGAGCACTGAGCACCCTGAGTCCTGAGCACTGAGCACCCTGTGTACTGAGCACTGAGCACCCTGAGTACTGAGCACCCAGCACCCTGAGTACTGAGCACCCAGCACACTGAGCAATGAGCACCCGGAGTACTGAGCACCCAGCACCCTGAGTACTAAGCACCGAGCACCCTGAGTACTGAGCACCCAGTACCCTGAGCACTGAACACACAGCACCCTGAGTACTGAGCACCCTGAGCATTGAGCACCCAGCACCCTGAGCACTGAGGACCCAGCACCCTGAGTACTGAGCACCCAGCACCCTGAGCACTGAGCACCCAGCACCCTGAGTACTGAGCACCCAGCACCCTGAGCACTGAGCACTCTGAGTAATGAGCACTGAGCACCCAGCACCCCGAGCACTGAGCACTCAGCACCCTGTGTACTGAGCACTGAGTACCCAGCACCCCGAGCACTGAGCACCCAGCACCCTGAGCACTGAGCACCCTGAGTACTGAGCACCCAGCACCCTGAGCACTGAGCACCCAGCACCCTGAGCACTGAGCACCCAGCACCCAGAGCACTGAGCACCCTGAGTACTGAGCACTGAGCACCCTGAGCACTGAGCACCGAGCACCCTGAGTGCTGAGCACTGAGCACCCTGACCACTGAGCACCCAGCACCCTGAGTACTGAGCACCCAGCACTCTGAGCACTGAGGACCGAGCACCCTGAGTACTAAGCACAAAGCACCCTGAGTACTGAGCACCCAGCACCCTGAGCACTGAGCACCCAGCACACTGAGTACTGAGCACTGAGCACCATGAGTACTGAGCACCGAGCACCCTGAGCACTGAGCACCCAGCACGCTGAGTACTGAGCACTGAGCACCCTGATTAATGAGCACCCGGCACCCCGAGAACTGAGCACCCAGCACCCTGAGTATTGAGCACCGAGCACCCTGAGTACTGAGCACCCAGCACCCTGAGTACTGAGCACCCAGTGTACTGAGCACCGAGCACCCAGCACCCTGAGTACTGAGCACCCAGCACCCTGAGCACTGAGCACCCAGCACCCTGAGTACTGAGCACCGAGCACGATGAGTACTGAGCACCCAGCACCCCGAGCACTGAGCACCCAGCACCCCGAGCACTGAGCACCCAGCACACCGAGCACTCAGCACCCAGCACCCCGAGCACTGAGCACCCAGCACACCGAGCACTGAGCACCCAGCACCCCGAGCACCGAGCACCATGAGTACTAAGCACCGAGCACCCTGAGCACTGAGCACCCAGCACCCTGAGCACTGAGCACCCAGCACCCTGAGTACTGAGCCCCCAGCACCCCGAGCACTGAGCACCCAGCACCGTGAGTACTGAGCACCCAGCACCCTGAGCACTGAGCACCGAGCACCCTGAGCACTGAGCACCGAGCACCCTGAGCACAGAGCACCCAGCACCCTGAGCACTGAGCACCCAGCACCCTGAGTACTGAGCACCCAGCACCCTGAGTACTGAGCACCCAGCACCCCGAGCACTGAGCACCCAGCACCCTGAGCACTGAGATCTGAGCACCCAGCACCCCGAGCACTGAGCACCCAGCACCCTGAGCACCCAGCACCCTGAGCACTGAGCACCCTGAGCACTGTGCACCCTCAGCACTGAGCACTAAGCACCCAGCACCCTGAGTACTGAGCACCCAACACTCTGAGCACTGAGCACACAGCACGCTGAGTACTGAGCACTGAGCACACAGCACCCTGAGTACTGAGCACCCAGCACCCCGAGCACTGAGCACCCAGCGCCCCGAGCACTGAGCACCCAGCACCCTGAGCACTGAGCACTGAGCACACTGAGCACTGAGCACCCAGCACCCCGAGTACTGAGCACTGAGAACCCTGAGTACTGAGCACCCAACACCCAGAGTACTGATCACCCAGCACCCTGAGAACTGAGCACCCAGCACCCTGAGTACTGAGCACCCAGCACCCTGAGTACTGAGCACCCAGCACCCTGAGCACTGAGCACTGAGCACCCAGCACCTTGAGCACTGAGCACTGACCACCCAGCACCCCGAGCACTGAGCACCCAGCACCCCGAGCACTGAGCACCCAGCGCCCTGAGCACTGAGCACCCAGCACACTGAGCACTGAGCACTGAGCAACCAGCCCCCTGAGTACTGAGCACCCAGCACCATGAGTACTGAGCAACCAGCACCCTGAGCACTGAGCACCCTGAGGACTGAGCACCCAGCACCCTGAGCACTGAGCACCCAGCACCCTGAGTACTGAGCACCGATCACCCTGAGCACTGAGCACCCAGCACCCCGAGCACTGAGCACCCAGCACCCTGAGCACTGAGCACCCAGCACCCCGAGCACTGAGCACCCAGCACCCCGAGCACTGAGCACCCAGCACCCTGAGCACTGAAAACCCAGCACCCTGAGCACTGAGCACCCAGCACCCTGAGTACTGAGTACTCAGCACCCTGAGCACTGAGCACCCAGCACCCTGAGTACTGAGCACCAAGCACCCTGAGCACTGAGCACCCAGCACCCTGAGTACTGAGCTCCCTGAGTACTGAGCACCGATCACCCTGAGCACTGAGCACCCAGCACCCTGAGTACTGAGCACCCAGCACCCTGAGCACTGAGCACCCAGCACCCTGAGCACTGAGCACCCAGCACCCTGAGTACTGAGCACCCATCACCCTGAGTACTGAGCACCCAGCACCCTGAGCACTGAGCACAAAGCACACTGAGTACTGAGCACCCTGAATACTGAGCATAGAGGACCCTGAGCACTGAGCACCCAGCACCCTGAGCACTGAGCACCCAGCACACCGAGAATGAGCACCCAGCACCCTGAGTACTGAGAACCGAGCACCCTGAGTACTGAGCACGCAGCACGCTGAGCACTGAGCACACAGCACCCCGAGTACTGAGCACCCAGCACCCCGAGCACTGAGCACCCAGCACCACGAGAATGAGCACCCAGCACACTGAGTACTGAGCACCCAGCACCCTGAGTACTGAGCACCCTGAGTACTGAGCACCGATCACCCTGAGCACTGAGCACCCAACACCCTGAGTACTGAGCACCCAACGTACTGAGCACCGAGCACACTGAGCACTGAGCACCCAGCACCCTGAGTACTGAGCACCGAGCACCCTGAGCACTGAGCACCCAGCACCCTGAGTACTGAGCACCGAGCACCCCGAGCACTGAGCACCCAGCGCCCCGAGCACTGAGCACCCAGCACCCCGAGCACTGAGCACCCAGCACCCGTAGCACTGAGGACCCAGCACCCCGAGCAATGAGCACCCAGCACCCTGAGTACTGAGCACAAAGCACCCCGAGTACTGAGCACCCAGCAACCTGAGCACCGAGCACCCAGCACCCCGAGCACTGAGCACCCAGCACACTGAGCACTGAGCACCCAGCACCCTGAGTACTGAGCACTGAGCTCCCCGAGTACTGAGCACCCACCACCCCGAGCACTGAGCACCGAGGACACCGAGCACTGAGCACCCAGCACCCTGAGCACTGAGCACCCAGCACCCTGAGCACTGAGCACCCAGCACCCTGAGCACTGAGCACCCAGCACCCCGAGCACTAAGCACCCAGCAACCCGAGCACTGAGCACCCAGCACCCCGAGCACTGAGCACACAGCACCCTGAGTACTGAGCACCTAGCACCCTGAGTACTCAGCACCCAGCACCCTGAGCACTGAGCAACCAGCACCCTGAGTACTGAGCACCCTTCACCCCAAGCACTGAGCACCCTGAGAACTGAGCACCCAGCACCCCAAGCACTGAGAACCCTGAGTACTGAGCACCCAGCACCCTGATTAATGAGCACCCAGCACCCCGAGAACTGAGCACCCAGCACCCTGAGTATTGAGCACCGAGCAGCCTGAGTACTGAGCACCCAGCACCCTGAGTACTGAGCACCCAGTGTACTGAGCACCGAGCACCCAGCACCCTGAGTACTGAGCACCCAGCACCCTGAGCACTGAGCACCCAGCACCCTGAGTACTGAGCACCGAGCACCCTGAGTACTGAGCAACCAGCACCCCGAGCACTGAGCACCCAGCACCCCGAGCACTGACCAACCAGCACCCTGAGCACTGAGCACCCTGAGTACTGAGCACAGAGCACCCTGAGTACTGAGCACCCAGCACCCTGAGTATTGAGCACCCAGCAACCTGAGCACTGAGCACCAAGCACCCTGAGCACTGAGCACCAAGCACCCTGAGTACTGAGCACCCTGAGTACTGAGCACACAGCACTGTGAGCACTGAGCACCCAGCACCCCGAGCACTGAGCACCCAGCACCCTGAGCACTGAGCACCCTGAGTACTGAGCACTGAGCACCCTGAGTACTGAGCACTGAGCACCCTGAGTACTGAGCACCCAGCACCCTGAGCAATGAGCACCCGGAGTACTGAGCACCCAGCACCCTGAGTACTAAGCACCGAGCACCCTGAGTACTGAGCACCCAGTACCCTGAGCACTGAACACACAGCACCCTGAGTACTGAGCACCCTGAGCATTGAGCACCCAGCACCCTGTGCACTGAGGACCCAGCACCCTGAGTACTGAGCACCCAGCACCCTGAGCACTGAGCACCCAGCACCCTGAGTACTGAGCACCCAGCACCCTGAGCACTGAGCACTCTGAGTAATGAGCACTGAGCACCCAGCACCCCGAGCACTGAGCACTCAGCACCCTGTGTACTGAGCACTGAGTACCCAGCACCCCGAGCACTGAGCACCCAGCACCCTGAGCACTGAGCACCCTGAGTACTGAGCACCCAGCACCCTGAGCACTGAGCACCCAGCACCCTGAGCACTGAGCACCCAGCACCCAGAGCACTGAGCACCCTGAGTACTGAGCACTGAGCACCCTGAGCACTGAGCACCGAGCACCCTGAGTGCTGAGCACTGAGCACCCTGACCACTGAGCACCCAGCACCCTGAGTACTGAGCACCCAGCACCCTGAGCACTGAGGACCGAGCACCCTGAGTACTAAGCACAAAGCACCCTGAGTACTGAGCACCCAGCACCCTGAGCACTGAGCACCCAGCACACTGAGTACTGAGCACTGAGCACCCTGAGTACTGAGCACCGAGCACCCTGAGCACTGAGCACCCAGCACGCTGAGTACTGAGCACTGAGCACCCTGATTAATGAGCACCCGGCACCCCGAGAACTGAGCACCCAGCACCCTGAGTATTGAGCACCGAACACCCTGAGTACTGAGCACCCAGCACCCTGAGTACTGAGCACCCAGTGTACTGAGCACCGAGCACCCAGCACCCTGAGTACTGAGCACCCAGCACCCTGAGCACTGAGCACCCAGCACCCTGAGTACTGAGCACCGAGCACCCTGAGTACTGAGCACCCAGCACCCCGAGCACTGAGCACCCAGCACCCCGAGCACTGAGCACCCAGCACACCGAGCACTCAGCACCCAGCACCCCGAGCACTGAGCACCCAACACACCGAGCACTGAGCACCCAGCACCCCGAGCACCGAGCACGATGAGTACTAAGCACCGAGCACCCTGAGCACTGAGCACCCAGCACCCTGAGCACTGAGCACCCAGCACCCTGAGTACTGAGCCCCCAGCACCCCGAGCACTGAGCACCCAGCACCGTGAGTACTGAGCACCCAGCACCCTGAGCACTGAGCACCGAGCACCCTGAGCACTGAACACCCAGCACCCTGAGCACTGAGCTCCCTGATTACTGAGCACTGAGCACCCTGAGTACTGAGCACCCAGCACCCTGAGTATTGAGCACCCAGCAACCTGAGCACTGAGCACCGAGCACCCTGAGCACAGAGCACCCAGCACCCTGAGCACTGAGCACCCAGCACCCTGAGCACTTAGCACCCTGAGGACTGAGCACCCAGCACCCTGAGTACTGAGCACCCAGCACCCTGAGTACTGAGCACCCAGCACCCCGAGCACTGAGCACCCAGCACCCTGAGCACTGAGAACTGAGCACCCAGCACCCCGAGCACTGAGCACCCAGCACCCTGAGCACCCAGCACCCTGAGCACTGAGCACCCTGAGCACTGTGCACCCTCAGCACTGAGCACTGAGCACCCAGCACCCTGAGTACTGAGCACCCAACACTCTGAGCACTGAGCACACAGCACGCTGAGTACTGAGCACTGAGCACACAGCACCCTGAGTACTGAGCACCCAGCACCCCGAGCACTGAGCACCCAGCGCCCTGAGCACTGAGCACCCAGCACCCTGAGCACTGAGCACTGAGCACACTGAGCACTGAGCACCCAGCACCCCGAGTACTGAGCACTGGGAACCCTGAGTACTGAGCACCCAACACCCAGAGTACTGATCACCCAGCACCCTGAGAACTGAGCACCCAGCACCCTGAGTACTGAGCACCCAGCACCCTGAGTACTGAGCACCCAGCACCCTGAGCACTGAGCACTGAGCACCCAGCACCTTGAGCACTGAGCACTGACCACCCAGCACCCCGAGCACTGAGCAACCAGCACCCCGAGCACTGAGCACCCAGCGCCCTGAGCACTGAGCACCCAGCACACTGAGCACTGAGCACTGAGCAACCAGCCCCCTGAGTACTGAGCACCCAGCACCATGAGTACTGAGCACCCAGCACCCTGAGCACTGAGCACCCTGAGGACTGAGCACCCAGCACCCTGAGCACTGAGCACCCAGCACCCTGAGTACTGAGCACCGATCACCCTGAGCACTGAGCACCCAGCACCCCGAGCACTGAGCACCCAGCACCCCGAGCACTGAGCACCCAGCACCCCGAGCACTGAGCACCCAGCACCCCGAGCACTGAGCACCCAGCACCCTGAGCACTGAAAACCCAGCACCCTGAGCACTGAGCACCCAGCACCCTGAGTACTGAGTACTCAGCACCCTGAGCACTGAGCACCCAGCACCCTGAGTACTGAGCACCAAGCACCCTGAGCACTGAGCACCCAGCACCCTGAGTACTGAGCTCCCTGAGTACTGAGCACCGATCACCCTGAGCACTGAGCACCCAGCACCCTGAGTACTGAGCACCCAGCACCCTGAGCACTGAGCACCCAGCACCCTGAGCACTGAGCACCCAGCACCCTGAGTACTGAGCACCCAGCACCCTGAGTACTGAGTACCCAGCACCCTGAGCACTGAGGACCCAGCACCCTGAGTACTGAGCACCGAGCACCCTGAGTACTGAGCACCCAGCACCCTGAGTACTGAGCACACAGCACCCTGAGCACTGAGCACCCAGCACCCTGAGTACTGAGCACCCAGCACCCTGAGTACTGAGCACCCAGCACCCAGAGCACTGAGCACCCAGCACCCCGAGCACGGAGCACCCAGGACCCCGAGCACTGAGTACTGAGCACCCAGCACCCTGAGTACTGAGCACCGAGCTAACCGAGCACTGAGCACCCTGAGTACTGAGCACCCAGCACCCCGATCACTGAGCACCCAGCACCCTGAGCACTGAGCAGCCAGCACCCTGAGCACTGAGCAGCCAGCACCCTGAGTACTGAGCACCCAGCACGCTGAGTACTGAGCACCCAGCACCCTGAGCACTGAGCACCCAGCACCCTGAGTACTGAGCACTGAGCACGCAGCACCGCGAGCACTGAGCACCCAGCACCCTGTGTACTGAGCACTGAGCACCCTGAGTACTAAGCACCCAGCACCCTGAGTACTGAGCACCCAGCACCCTGAGCACTGAGCACCGAGCACCCCGAGCACTGAGCACCTAGCACCCTGAGCACTCAGCACCCAGCACCCCGAGCACTGAGCACCCAGCACCCTGAGCACTGAGCACCCAGCACCATGAGCACGGAGAACCCCGAGTACTGAGCACCCAGCACCCTGAGCACTGAGCACCCAGCACCTTGAGTACTGAGCACCGAGCACCTCGAGCACTAAGCACCCAGCACCCTGAGTACTGAGCACCCAACACCCAGACTACTGAGCTCCCAGCACCCTGAGCACTGAGCACCCAGCACCCTGAGTACTGAGCACCCAGCACCCTGAGCACTGAGCACCCAGAACCCTGAGCACTGAGCACCCAGCACCCTGAGCACGGAGCACCCAGCACCCTGAGTACTGAGCACCCAACACCCAGACTACTGAGCTCCCAGCACCCTGAGCACTGAGCACCCAGCACCCTGAGTACTGAGCACCCAGCACCCTGAGTACTGAACACCCAGCACCCTGAGCACTGAGCACTGAGCACCCTGAGCACTGAGTACTGAGCACTGAGCACCCTGAGCACTGAGCACCCAGCACCCCGAGTACTGAGCACCCAGCACCCCGAGCACTGAGCACCCAGCGCCCCGAGCACTGAGCACCCAGCACCCCGAGCACTGAGCACTCAGCACCCTGAGCACTGAGCACCCAGCACCCCGAGTACTGGGCACTGAGCACCCTGAGTACTGAGCACCAAGCACCCCGAGTACTGAGCACTGAGCACCCTGAGTACTGAGCACCCAGCACCCTGAGCACTGAGCACCCAGCACCCTGAGTACTGAGCACTGAAAACCCTGAGTACTGAGCACCGAGCACCCTGAGTACTGAGCACCCAGCACCCTGATCACTGAGCACGGAGCACCCCGAGGACTGAGCACCCAGCACCCTGAGCACTGAGCACCCAGCACCTTGAGTACTGAGCACCGAGCACAACGAGCACTGAGCACCCAGCACCCTGAGTACTGAGCACCCAGCACCCTGAGCACTGAGCACCCAGCTCCCTGAGCACTGAGCACGCAGCACCCCAAGCACGGAGCACCCAGCACCCTGAGTACTGAGCACAGAGCACCCTGAGCACTGAGCACCCAGCACCCTGAGTACTGAGCACCCAGCACCCTGAGTACTGAGCAACCAGCACCCTGAGCACTGAGCACTGAGCACCCAGCACCCTGACCACTGAGCACTGAGCACCCAGCACCACAGCCTTGAGCACCCAGCACCCCGAGCACTGAGCACCCAGCACCCTGAGCACTGAGCACCCAGCACACTGAGTACTGAGCAACCAGCAACCTGAGTACTGAGCACACAGCACCCTGAGTACTGAGCACTCAGCACCCTGAGTACTGAGCACCGAGCACAATGAGCAATGAGCACCCAGAACCCTGAGCACTGAGCACCCGGAGGACTGAGCACCCAGCACCCTGAGCACTGAGCACCGATCACTCTGAGCAGTGAGCACCCAGCACCCCGAGCACTGAGCACCCAGCACCCTGAGTACTGAGCACCCAGCATCCCGAGTACTGAGCACCCAGCACCCTGAGTACTGCGCACCCAGCACCCCGAGCACTGAGCACACAGCACCCTGAGTACTGAGCACCCTGAGTACTGAGAACTGAGCACAGATCATCCTGAGTACTGAGCACCCTGAGGACTGAGCACCCAGCACCCAGAGCAATGAGAACCCAGCACCCTGAGTACTGAGCACTGATCACCCTGAGCACTGAGCACCCAGCACCCCGAGCACTGAGCACCCAGCACCCCGAGCACTGAGCACCCAGCACCCTGAGCACTGAGCACCGAGCACCCTGAGTACTGAACACCCAGCACCCTGAGCACTCAGCACTGAGCACCCAGCACCCTGAGCACTGAGCACTGAGCACCCAGCACCCCGAGCACTGAGCACCCAGCACCCTGAGCACCCAGCACCCTGAGCACTGAGCACCCTGAGCACTGAGCACCCTGAGCACTGAGCACTGAGCACCCAGCACCCTGAGTACTGAGCACCCAACACTCTGAGCACTGAGCACCCAGCACGCTGAGTACTGAGCACTGAGCACACAGCACCCTGAGTACTGAGCACCCAGCACCCCGAGCACTGAGCACCCAGCGCCCCGAGCACTGAGCACCCAGCACCCCGAGCACTGAGCACTGAGCACACTGAGCACTGAGCACCCAGCACCCCGAGTACTGAGCACTGAGCGCCCTGAGTACTGAGCACCCAGCACCCCGAGTACTGAGCACTGAGCACCCTGAGTACTGAGCACCCAGCACCCTGAGCACTGAGAACCCTGAGTACTGAGCACCGAGCACCCTGAGTACTGAGCACCCAGCCCCCTGAGCACTGAGCACGGAGCACCCCGAGGACTGAGCACCCCGCACCCTGAGCACTGAGCACCCAGCACCTTGAGTACTGAGCACCGAGCACCCCGAGCACTGAGCACCCAGCACCCTGAGTACTCTGCACCCAACACCCAGAGTACTGAGCACCCAGCACCATGATCACTGAGCACCCAGCACCCTGAGTACTGAGCACCCAGCACCCTGAGTACTGAGCACCCAGCACCCTGAGCACTGAGCACCCAGCACCCTGAGCACTGAGCACTGACCACCCAGCACCCCGAGCACTGAGCACCCAGCACCCCGAGCACTGAGCACCTAGCGCCCTGAGCACTGAGCACCCGGCATCCTGAGCACTGAGCACCCAGCCCCCTGAGTACTGAGCACCCAGCACCATGAGTACTGAGCACCCAGCACCCTGAGTACTGAGCACCGAGCACCCCGAGCACTGAGCACCCAGCACCCTGAGCACTGAGCACCCTGAGGACTGAGCACCCAGCACCCTGAGCACCGAGCACCCCGAGCACTGAGCACCCAGCACCCTGAGCACTGAGCACCCTGAGCACTGAGCACCCAGCACCCCGAGCACTGAGCACCCAGCACCCTGAGTACTGAGCACCCAGCACCCTGAGCACTGAGCACCCAGCACCCTGAGTACTGAGCACCCTGAGTACTGAGCACCGATCACCCTGAGCACTGAGCACCCAGCACCCTGAGTACTGAGCACCCAGCACCCTGAGCACTGAGCACCCAGCACCCTGAGCACTGAGCACCCAGCACCCTGAGCACTGAGCACCCAGCACCCTGAGCACTGAGCACCCAGCACCCTGAGTACTGAGTACTCAGCACCCTGAGCACTGAGCACCCAGCACCCTGAGTACTGATCACCAAGCACCCCGAGCACTGAGCACCCAGCACCCTGAGTACTGAGCACCCAGCACCCTGAGTACTGAGCACCCAGCACCCTGAGTACTGAGCACCCAGCACCCTGAGCACTGAGCACAAAGCATGCTGAGTACTGAGCCCTGAGCACCCTGAGTACTGAGCACCGAGGACCCTGAGCACTGAGCACCCAGCACGCTGAGTACTGAGCACTGAGCACAATGAGTACTGAGCACCTAGCACCCTGAGTACTGAGCACCCAGCACCCTGAGCACTGAGCAGCCAGCACCCTCAGCACTGAGCACCCAGCACCCTGAGCACTGAGCACCCAGCACCCCGAGTACTGAGCACCCAGCACCCCGAGTACTGAGCACCGAGCACCCCGAGCACTGAGCACCCAGCACCCTGAGCACTGAGCACCCTGAGGACTGAGCACCCAGCACCCTGAGCACTGAGCACCCTGAGCACTGAGCACCCAGCACCCCGAGCACTGAGCACCCAGCACCCTGAGTACTGAGCACCCAGCACCCTGAGCACTGAGCACCCAGCACCCTGAGTACTGAGCACCCTGAGTACTGAGCACCGATCACCCTGAGCACTGAGCACCCAGCACCCTGAGTACTGAGCACCCAGCACCGTGAGCACTGAGCACCCAGCACCCTGAGTACTGAGCACCCAGAACCCTGAGTACTGAGTACAAAGCACCCTGAGCACTGAGCACCCAGCACCCTGAGTACTGAGCACCGAGCACACTAAGTACTGAGCACCAAGCATCCTGAGTACTGAGCACCCAGCACCCTGAGCACTGAGCACCCAGCACCCTGAGTACTGAGCACCCAGCACCCTGAGTACTGAGCACCCAGCACCCTGAGTACTGAGCACCCAGCACCCTGAGTACTGAGCACCCAGCACCCTGAGTACTGAGCACCGAGCACCCCAAGCACTGAGCAACCAGCACCCTGAGTACTGAGCACTGATCACCCTGAGTACTGAGCACCGAACACCCTGAGTACTGAGCACCCAGCACCCTGAGGACTGAGCACCCAGCACCCTGAACACTGAGCACCCAGCACTCTGAGTACTGAGCCCCCAGCACCCTGAGTACTGAGCACCCAGCACCCTGAGGACTGAGCACCCAGCACCCTGAACACTGAGCACCCAGCACCCTGAGCACTGAGCACCCAGCACCCCGAGCACTGAGCACCCAGCACCCTGAGCACTGAGCACCCAGCACCCTGAGTACTGAGCACCCAGCACCCTGAGTACTGAGTACTCAGCACCCTGAGCACTGAGCCCCCAGCACCCTGAGTACTGATCACCGAGCACCCCGAGCACTGAGCACCCAGCACCCTGAGTACTGAGCACCCAGCACCCTGAGTACTGAGCACCCAGCACCCTGAGTACTGAGCACCCAGCACCCTGAGCACTGAGCACAAAGCACGCTGAGTACTGAGCACTGAGCGCCCTGAGTACTGAGCACCGAGGACCCTGAGCACTGAGCACCCAGCACGCTGAGTACTGAGCACTGAGCACAATGAGTACTGACCACCTAGCACCCTGAGTACTGAGCACCCAGCACCCTGAGCACTGAGCAGCCAGCACCCTCAGCACTGAGCACCCAGCACCCCGAGCACTGAGCACCCAGCACCCTGAGCACTGAGCACCCAGCACCCCGAGTACTGAGCACCCAGCACCCCGAGTACTGAGCACCGAGCACCCCGAGCACTGAGCACCCAGCACCCTGAGTACTGAGCACCCAGTACCCTGAGTACTGAGCACCCCGAGTACTGAGCACCCAGCACCCTGAGTACTGAGCACTGATCACCCTGAGTACTGAGCACCGAACACCCTGAGTACTGAGCACCCAGAACCCTGAGGACTGAGCACCCAGCACCCTGAACACTGAGCACCCAGCACCCTGAGTACTGAGCCCCCAGCACCCTGAGTACTGAGCACCCAGCACCCTGAGGACTGAGCACCCAGCACCCTGAACACTGAGCACCCAGCACCCTGAGCACTGAGCACCCAGCACCTCGAGCACTGAGCACCCAGCACCCTGAGCACTGAGCACCCAGCACCCTGAGCACTGAGCACCCAGCACCCTGAGTACTGAGTACTCAGCACCCTGAGCACTGAGCACCCAGCACCCTGAGTACTGATCACCGAGCACCCCGAGCACTGAGCACCCAGCACCCTGAGTACTGAGCACCCAGCACCCTGAGTACTGAGCACCCAGCACCCTGAGTACTGAGCACCCAGCACCCTGAGCACTGAGCACAAAGCACGCTGAGTACTGAGCACTGAGCGCCCTGAGTACTGAGCACCGAGGACCCTGAGCACTGAGCACCCAGCACGCTGAGTACTGAGCACTGAGCACAATGAGTACTGACCACCTAGCACCCTGAGTACTGAGCACCCAGCACCCTGAGCACTGAGCAGCCAGCACCCTCAGCACTGAGCACCCAGCACCCCGAGCACTGAGCACCCAGCACCCTGAGCACTGAGCACCCAGCACCCCGAGTACTGAGCACCCAGCACCCCGAGTACTGAGCACCGAGCACCCCGAGCACTGAGCACCCAGCACCCTGAGTACTGAGCACCCAGTACCCTGAGTACTGAGCACCCCGAGTACTGAGCACCCAGCACCCCGAGCACTGAGCACCCAGCACCCTGAGTACTGAGAACCGAGCACCCTGAGTACTGAGCACCCAGCACCCTGAGTACTGAGCCCCCAGCAACCTGAGTACTGAGCACCCAGCACCCCGAGCACTGAGCACCCAGCACCCTGAGTACTGAGCACCCAGCACCCCAAGCACGGAGCACCCAGGACCCCGAGCACTGAGTACTGAGCACCCAGCACCCTGAGTACTGAGCACCGAGCTCACCGAGCACTGAGCACCCAGCACCCTGAGCACTGAGCACCCAGCACCCTGAGCACTGAGCACCCAGCACCCTGAGTACTGAGCACCCAGCACGCTGAGTACTGAGCACTCAGCACCCTGAGCACTGAGCACCCAGCATCCTGAGTACTGAGCACCCAGCACCCTGTGTACTGAGCACTGAGCACACTGATTACTAAGCACCTAGCACCCTGAGCACTGAGCACCCAGCACCCCGAGCACTGAGCACCCAGCACCCTGTGTACTGAGCACTGAGCACCCTGATTACTAAGCACCTAGCACCCTGAGTACTGAGCACCCAGGACCCTGAGCACTGAGCACCGAGCACCCCGAGCACTGAGCACCCAGCACCCTGAGCACTCAGCACCCATCACCCCGATCACTGAGCACCCAGCACCCTGAGCTCTGAGCACCCAGCACCCTGAGCACTGAGCACCCAGCACCCAGAGCACTGAGCACCCAGCACCCTGAGCGCTGAGCACCCAGCACCCTGAGTACTGAGCACCCAGCACCCTGAGTACTGAGCACCCTGAGTACTGAGCACCGATCACCCTGAGCACTGAGCACCCAGCACCCTGAGTACTGAGCACCCAGCACCCTGAGCACTGAGCACCCAGCACCCTGAGCATTGAGCACCCAGCACCCTGAGTACTGAGCACCCAGAACCCTGAGTACTGAGTACAAAGCACCCTGAGCACTGAGCACCCAGCACCCTGAGTACTGAGCACGGAGCACCCTGAGTACTGAGCACACAGCACCCTGAGTACTGAGCACCCAGCACCCTGAGCACTGAGCACCCAGCACCCTGAGTACTGAGCACCCAGCACCCTGAGTACTGAGCACTGATCACCCTGAGCACTGAGCACCCAGCACCCCGAGAACTGAGCACCCAGCACCCTGAGTACTGAGCACCTAGCACCCTGAGCACTGAGCACCGAGCACCCTGAGTACTGAACACCCAGCAACCTGAGCACTGAGCACTGAGCACTCAGCACCCTGAGCACTGAGCACTGAGCACCCAGCACCCCGAGCACTGAGCACCCAGCACCCTGAGCACCCAGCACCCAGAGCACTGAGCACCCTGAGCACTGATCACCCTGAGCACTGAGCACTGAGCACCCAGCACCCTGAGTACTGAGCACCCAACACTCTGAGCACTGAGCACCCAGCACGCTGAGTACTGAGCACTGAGCACACAGCACCCTGAGCACTGAGCACCCAGCACCCTGAGCACTGAGCACTGAGCACCCAGCATCCCGAGCACTGAGCACCAGGCACCCTGAGCACCCAGCACCCTGAGCACTGAGCACCCTGAGTACTGAGCACCCAGCACCCTGAGCACTGAGCACACAGCACCCTGAGTACTGAGCACCCTGAGTACTGAGCACCGATCACCCTGAGCACTGAGCACCCAGCACCCTGAGTACTGAGCACACAGCACCCTGAGCACTGAGCACCCAGCACCCTGAGCACTGAGCACCCAGCACCCTGAGTACTGAGCACCCAGAACCCTGAGTACTGAGTACAAAGCGCCCTGAGCACTGAGCACCCAGCACCCTGAGTACTGAGCACCGAGCACCCTGTGTACTGAGCACCCAGCACCCTGAGTACTGAGCACCCAGCACCCTGAGCACTGAGCACCCAGCACCCTGAGTACTGAGCACCCAGCACCCTGAGTACTGAGCACCCAGCACCCTGAGTACGGAGCACCCAGCACCCTGAGTACTGAGCACCCAGCACCGTGAGTACTGAGCACCGAGCACCCCGAGCACTGAGCAACCAGCACCCTGAGTACTGAGCACTGAGCACCCTGAGTACTAAGCACCGAACACCCTGAGTACTGAGCACCCAGCACCCTGAGGACTGAGCACCCAGCACCCTGAGCACTGAGCACCCAGCACCCTGAGTAATGAGCACCCAGCACCCTGAGTACTGAGCACCCAGCACCCTGAGCACTGAGCACCCAGCACCCCGAGCACTGAGCACCCAGCACCCTGAGTACTGAGTACTCAGCACCCTGAGCACTGAGCACCCAGCACCCTGAGTACTGAGCACCCAGCACCCTGAGTACTGAGCACCCAGCACCCTGAGCACTGAGCACAAAGCACGCTGAGTACTGAGCACTGAACACCGTGAGTACTGAGCACCGAGGACCCTGAGCACTGAGCACCCAGCACGCTGAGTACTGAGCACTGAGCACCCTGAGTACTGAGCACCTAGCACCCTGAGTACTGAGCACCCAGCACCCTGAGCACTGAGCAGCCAGAACCCTCAGCACTGAGCACCCAGCACTCCGAGCACTGAGCACCCAGCACCCTGAGCACTGAGCACCCAGCACCCCGAGTACTGAGCACCGAGCACCCCGAGCTCTGAGCACCCAGCACACTGAGTACTGAGCACCCAGTACCCTGAGTACTGAGCACCCCGAGTACTGAGCACCCAGCACCCCGAGCACTGAGCACCCAGCACCCTGAGTACTGAGAACAGATCACCCCGAGCTCGGAGCACCCAGGACCCCGAGCACTGAGTACTGAGCAGCCAGCACCCTGAGTACTGAGCACCGAGCTCCCCGAGCACTGAGCACCCAGCACCCTGAGCACTGAGCACCCAGCACCCTGAGCACTGAACACCCAGCACCCTGAGTACTGAGCACCCAGCACCCTGAGTACTGATCACCGAGCACCCCGAGCACTAAGCACCCAGCACCCTGAGTACTGAGCACCCAGCACCCTGAATACTGAGCACCCAGCACCCTGAGTACTGAGCACTCAGCACCCTGAGCAATGAGCACCCAGCACCCTGAGAACTGAGCACTGAGCACCCAGCACCCCGAGCACTGAGCACCCAGCACCCTGTGTACTGAGCACTGAACACCCTGATTACTAAGCACCCAGCACCCTGAGTACTGAGCACCCAGGACCCTGTGTACTGAGCACTGAGCACACTGATTACTAAGCACCTAGCACCCTGAGCACTGAGCACCCAGCACCCCGAGCACTGAGCACCCAGCACCCTGTGTACTGAGCACTGAGCACCCTGATTACTAAGCACCTAGCACCCTGAGTACTGAGCACCCAGGACCCTGAGCACTGAGCACCGAGCACCCCGAGCACTGAGCACCCAGCACCCTGAGCACTCAGCACCCATCACCCCGATCACTGAGCACCCAGCACCCTGAGCTCTGAGCACCCAGCACCCTGAGCACTGAGCACCCAGCACCCAGAGCACTGAGCACCCAGCACCCTGAGCGCTGAGCACCCAGCACCCTGAGTACTGAGCACCCAGCACCCTGAGTACTGAGCACCCTGAGTACTGAGCACCGATCACCCTGAGCACTGAGCACCCAGCACCCTGAGTACTGAGCACCCAGCACCCTGAGCACTGAGCACCCAGCACCCTGAGCATTGAGCACCCAGCACCCTGAGTACTGAGCACCCAGAACCCTGAGTACTGAGTACAAAGCACCCTGAGCACTGAGCACCCAGCACCCTGAGTACTGAGCACGGAGCACCCTGAGTACTGAGCACACAGCACCCTGAGTACTGAGCACCCAGCACCCTGAGCACTGAGCACCCAGCACCCTGAGTACTGAGCACCCAGCACCCTGAGTACTGAGCACTGATCACCCTGAGCACTGAGCACCCAGCACCCCGAGAACTGAGCACCCAGCACCCTGAGTACTGAGCACCTAGCACCCTGAGCACTGAGCACCGAGCACCCTGAGTACTGAACACCCAGCAACCTGAGCACTGAGCACTGAGCACTCAGCACCCTGAGCACTGAGCACTGAGCACCCAGCACCCCGAGCACTGAGCACCCAGCACCCTGAGCACCCAGCACCCAGAGCACTGAGCACCCTGAGCACTGATCACCCTGAGCACTGAGCACTGAGCACCCAGCACCCTGAGTACTGAGCACCCAACACTCTGAGCACTGAGCACCCAGCACGCTGAGTACTGAGCACTGAGCACACAGCACCCTGA
The DNA here is from genome assembly GCF_018167655.1 of Microtus oregoni. Taxonomy (NCBI): domain Eukaryota; kingdom Metazoa; phylum Chordata; class Mammalia; order Rodentia; family Cricetidae; genus Microtus; species Microtus oregoni. The sequence continues at coordinate 222,931 of NW_024543346.1, forward strand.
GCACTGAGCACCCAGCACCCTGAGCACTGAGCACTGAGCACCCAGCATCCCGAGCACTGAGCACCAGGCACCCTGAGCACCCAGCACCCTGAGCACTGAGCACCCTGAGTACTGAGCACCCAGCACCCTGAGCACTGAGCACACAGCACCCTGAGTACTGAGCACCCTGAGTACTGAGCACCGATCACCCTGAGCACTGAGCACCCAGCACCCTGAGTACTGAGCACACAGCACCCTGAGCACTGAGCACCCAGCACCCTGAGCACTGAGCACCCAGCACCCTGAGTACTGAGCACCCAGAACCCTGAGTACTGAGTACAAAGCGCCCTGAGCACTGAGCACCCAGCACCCTGAGTACTGAGCACCGAGCACCCTGTGTACTGAGCACCCAGCACCCTGAGTACTGAGCACCCAGCACCCTGAGCACTGAGCACCCAGCACCCTGAGTACTGAGCACCCAGCACCCTGAGTACTGAGCACCCAGCACCCTGAGTACGGAGCACCCAGCACCCTGAGTACTGAGCACCCAGCACCGTGAGTACTGAGCACCGAGCACCCCGAGCACTGAGCAACCAGCACCCTGAGTACTGAGCACTGAGCACCCTGAGTACTAAGCACCGAACACCCTGAGTACTGAGCACCCAGCACCCTGAGGACTGAGCACCCAGCACCCTGAGCACTGAGCACCCAGCACCCTGAGTAATGAGCACCCAGCACCCTGAGTACTGAGCACCCAGCACCCTGAGCACTGAGCACCCAGCACCCCGAGCACTGAGCACCCAGCACCCTGAGTACTGAGTACTCAGCACCCTGAGCACTGAGCACCCAGCACCCTGAGTACTGAGCACCCAGCACCCTGAGTACTGAGCACCCAGCACCCTGAGCACTGAGCACAAAGCACGCTGAGTACTGAGCACTGAACACCGTGAGTACTGAGCACCGAGGACCCTGAGCACTGAGCACCCAGCACGCTGAGTACTGAGCACTGAGCACCCTGAGTACTGAGCACCTAGCACCCTGAGTACTGAGCACCCAGCACCCTGAGCACTGAGCAGCCAGAACCCTCAGCACTGAGCACCCAGCACTCCGAGCACTGAGCACCCAGCACCCTGAGCACTGAGCACCCAGCACCCCGAGTACTGAGCACCGAGCACCCCGAGCTCTGAGCACCCAGCACACTGAGTACTGAGCACCCAGTACCCTGAGTACTGAGCACCCCGAGTACTGAGCACCCAGCACCCCGAGCACTGAGCACCCAGCACCCTGAGTACTGAGAACAGATCACCCCGAGCTCGGAGCACCCAGGACCCCGAGCACTGAGTACTGAGCAGCCAGCACCCTGAGTACTGAGCACCGAGCTCCCCGAGCACTGAGCACCCAGCACCCTGAGCACTGAGCACCCAGCACCCTGAGCACTGAACACCCAGCACCCTGAGTACTGAGCACCCAGCACCCTGAGTACTGATCACCGAGCACCCCGAGCACTAAGCACCCAGCACCCTGAGTACTGAGCACCCAGCACCCTGAATACTGAGCACCCAGCACCCTGAGTACTGAGCACTCAGCACCCTGAGCAATGAGCACCCAGCACCCTGAGAACTGAGCACTGAGCACCCAGCACCCCGAGCACTGAGCACCCAGCACCCTGTGTACTGAGCACTGAACACCCTGATTACTAAGCACCCAGCACCCTGAGTACTGAGCACCCAGGACCCTGTGTACTGAGCACTGAGCACACTGATTACTAAGCACCTAGCACCCTGAGCACTGAGCACCCAGCACCCCGAGCACTGAGCACCCAGCACCCTGTGTACTGAGCACTGAGCACCCTGATTACTAAGCACCTAGCACCCTGAGTACTGAGCACCCAGGACCCTGAGCACTGAGCACCGAGCACCCCGAGCACTGAGCACCCAGCACCCTGAGCACTCAGCACCCATCACCCCGATCACTGAGCACCCAGCACCCTGAGCTCTGAGCACCCAGCACCCTGAGCACTGAGCACCCAGCACCCAGAGCACTGAGCACCCAGCACCCTGAGCGCTGAGCACCCAGCACCCTGAGTACTGAGCACCCAGCACCCTGAGTACTGAGCACCCTGAGTACTGAGCACCGATCACCCTGAGCACTGAGCACCCAGCACCCTGAGTACTGAGCACCCAGCACCCTGAGCACTGAGCACCCAGCACCCTGAGCATTGAGCACCCAGCACCCTGAGTACTGAGCACCCAGAACCCTGAGTACTGAGTACAAAGCACCCTGAGCACTGAGCACCCAGCACCCTGAGTACTGAGCACGGAGCACCCTGAGTACTGAGCACACAGCACCCTGAGTACTGAGCACCCAGCACCCTGAGCACTGAGCACCCAGCACCCTGAGTACTGAGCACCCAGCACCCTGAGTACTGAGCACTGATCACCCTGAGCACTGAGCACCCAGCACCCCGAGAACTGAGCACCCAGCACCCTGAGTACTGAGCACCTAGCACCCTGAGCACTGAGCACCGAGCACCCTGAGTACTGAACACCCAGCAACCTGAGCACTGAGCACTGAGCACTCAGCACCCTGAGCACTGAGCACTGAGCACCCAGCACCCCGAGCACTGAGCACCCAGCACCCTGAGCACCCAGCACCCAGAGCACTGAGCACCCTGAGCACTGATCACCCTGAGCACTGAGCACTGAGCACCCAGCACCCTGAGTACTGAGCACCCAACACTCTGAGCACTGAGCACCCAGCACGCTGAGTACTGAGCACTGAGCACACAGCACCCTGAGCACTGAGCACCCAGCACCCTGAGCACTGAGCACTGAGCACCCAGCATCCCGAGCACTGAGCACCAGGCACCCTGAGCACCCAGCACCCTGAGCACTGAGCACCCTGAGTACTGAGCACCCAGCACCCTGAGCACTGAGCACACAGCACCCTGAGTACTGAGCACCCTGAGTACTGAGCACCGATCACCCTGAGCACTGAGCACCCAGCACCCTGAGTACTGAGCACACAGCACCCTGAGCACTGAGCACCCAGCACCCTGAGCACTGAGCACCCAGCACCCTGAGTACTGAGCACCCAGAACCCTGAGTACTGAGTACAAAGCGCCCTGAGCACTGAGCACCCAGCACCCTGAGTACTGAGCACCGAGCACCCTGTGTACTGAGCACCCAGCACCCTGAGTACTGAGCACCCAGCACCCTGAGCACTGAGCACCCAGCAGCCTGAGTACTGAGCACCCAGCACCCTGAGTACTGAGCACCCAGCACCCTGAGTACGGAGCACCCAGCACCCTGAGTACTGAGCACCCAGCACCGTGAGTACTGAGCACCGAGCACCCCGAGCACTGAGCAACCAGCACCCTGAGTACTGAGCACTGAGCACCCTGAGTACTAAGCACCGAACACCCTGAGTACTGAGCACCCAGCACCCTGAGGACTGAGCACCCAGCACCCTGAGCACTGAGCACCCAGCACCCTGAGTAATGAGCACCCAGCACCCTGAGTACTGAGCACCCAGCACCCTGAGCACTGAGCACCCAGCACCCCGAGCACTGAGCACCCAGCACCCTGAGTACTGAGTACTCAGCACCCTGAGCACTGAGCACCCAGCACCCTGAGTACTGATCACCGAGCACCCCGAGCACTGAGCACCCAGCACCCTGAGCACTGAGCACCCAGCACCCTGAGTAATGAGCACCCAGCACCCTGAGTACTGATCACCGAGCACCCCGAGCACTGAGCACCCAGCACCCTGAGTACTGAGCACCCAGCACCCTGAATACTGAGCACCCAGCACCCTGAGTACTGAGCACCCAGCACCCTGAGCACTGAGCACAAAGCACGCTGAGTACTGAGCACTGAACACCGTGAGTACTGAGCACCGAGGACCCTGAGCACTGAGCACCCAGCACGCTGAGTACTGAGCACTGAGCACCCTGAGTACTGAGCACCTAGCACCCTGAGTACTGAGCACCCAGCACCCTGAGCACTGAGCAGCCAGAACCCTCAGCACTGAGCACCCAGCACTCCGAGCACTGAGCACCCAGCACCCTGAGCACTGAGCACCCAGCACCCCGAGTACTGAGCACCGAGCACCCCGAGCTCTGAGCACCCAGCACACTGAGTACTGAGCACCCAGTACCCTGAGTACTGAGCACCCCGAGTACTGAGCACCCAGCACCCCGAGCACTGAGCACCCAGCACCCTGAGTACTGAGAACAGATCACCCCGAGCTCGGAGCACCCAGGACCCCGAGCACTGAGTACTGAGCAGCCAGCACCCTGAGTACTGAGCACCGAGCTCCCCGAGCACTGAGCACCCAGCACCCTGAGCACTGAGCACCCAGCACCCTGAGCACTGAACACCCAGCACCCTGAGTACTGAGCACCCAGCACCCTGAGTACTGATCACCGAGCACCCCGAGCACTAAGCACCCAGCACCCTGAGTACTGAGCACCCAGCACCCTGAATACTGAGCACCCAGCACCCTGAGTACTGAGCACTCAGCACCCTGAGCAATGAGCACCCAGCACCCTGAGTACTGAGCACTGAGCACCCAGCACCCCGAGCACTGAGCACCCAGCACCCTGTGTACTGAGCACTGAACACCCTGATTACTAAGCACCCAGCACCCTGAGTACTGAGCACCCAGGACCCTAAGCACTGAGCACCGAGCACCCCGAACACTGAGCACTCAGCACCCTGAGCACTCAGCACCCATCACCCCGATCACTGAGCACCCAGCACCCTGAGCACTGAGCACCCAGCACACTGAGCACTGAGCACCCAGCACCCAGAGCACTGAGCACCCAGCACCCTGAGCACAGAGCACCCAGCACCCTGAGTACTGAGCACCCAGCACCCTGAGTACTGAGCACCCAGCACCCTGAGTACTGAGCACCGAGCACCCTGAGTACTGAGCACCGAGCACCCTGAGTACTGAGCACCCAGCACCCTGAGCACTGAGCACCCAGCACGCTGAGTACTGAGCACTGAGCACCCAGCATCCCGAGCACTGAGCACCAGGCACCCTGAGCACCCAGCACCCTGAGCACTGAGCACCCTGAGTACTGAGCACCCAGCACCCTGAGCACTGAGCACACAGCACCCTGAGTACTGAGCACCCTGAGTACTGAGCACCGATCACCCTGAGCACTGAGCACCCAGGACCCTGAGTACTGAGCACACAGCACCCTGAGCACTGAGCACCCAGCACCCTGAGCACTGAGCACCCAGCACCCTGAGTACTGAGCACCCAGAACCCTGAGTACTGAGTACAAAGCGCCCTGAGCACTGAGCACCCAGCACCCTGAGTACTGAGCACCGAGCACCCTGTGTACTGAGCACCCAGCACCCTGAGTACTGAGCACCCAGCACCCTGAGCACTGAGCACCCAGCACCCTGAGTACTGAGCACCCAGCACCCTGAGTACTGAGCACCCAGCACCCTGAGTACGGAGCACCCAGCACCCTGAGTACTGAGCACCCAGCACCGTGAGTACTGAGCACCGAGCACCCCGAGCACTGAGCAACCAGCACCCTGAGTACTGAGCACTGAGCACCCTGAGTACTAAGCACCGAACACCCTGAGTACTGAGCACCCAGCACCCTGAGGACTGAGCACCCAGCACCCTGAGCACTGAGCACCCAGCACCCTGAGTAATGAGCACCCAGCACCCTGAGTACTGAGCACCCAGCACCCTGAGCACTGAGCACCCAGCACCCCGAGCACTGAGCACAAAGCACCCTGAGTACTGAGTACTCAGCACCCTGAGCACTGAGCACCCAGGACCCTGAGTACTGATCACCGAGCACCCCGAGCACTGAGCACCCAGCACCCTGAGCACTGAGCACCCAGCACCCTGAGTAATGAGCACCCAGCACCCTGAGTACTGAACACCGAGCACCCCGAGCACTGAGCACCCAGCACCCTGAGTACTGAGCACCCAGCACCCTGAATACTGAGCACCCAGCACCCTGAGTACTGAGCACCCAGTACCCTGAGCACTGAGCACAAAGCACGCTGAGTACTGAGCACTGAACACCGTGAGTACTGAGCACCGAGGACCCTGAGCACTGAGCACCCAGCACGCTGAGTACTGAGCACTGAGCACCCTGAGTACTGAGCACCTAGCACCCTGAGTACTGAGCACCCAGCACCCTGAGCACTGAGCAGCCAGAACCCTCAGCACTGAGCACCCAGCACTCCGAGCACTGAGCACCCAGCACCCTGAGCACTGAGCACCCAGCACCCCGAGTACTGAGCACCGAGCACCCCGAGCTCTGAGCACCCAGCACACTGAGTACTGAGCACCCAGTACCCTGAGTACTGAGCACCCCGAGTACTGAGCACCCAGCACCCCGAGCACTGAGCACCCAGCACCCTGAGTACTGAGAACAGATCACCCCGAGCTCGGAGCACCCAGGACCCCGAGCACTGAGTACTGAGCAGCCAGCACCCTGAGTACTGAGCACCGAGCTCCCCGAGCACTGAGCACCCAGCACCCTGAGCACTGAGCACCCAGCACCCTGAGCACTGAACACCCAGCACCCTGAGTACTGAGCACCCAGCACCCTGAGTACTGATCACCGAGCACCCCGAGCACTGAGCACCCAGCACCCTGAGTACTGAGCACCCAGCACCCTGAATACTGAGCACCCAGCACCCTGAGTACTGAGCACTCAGCACCCTGAGCAATGAGCACCCAGCACCCTGAGTACTGAGCACTGAGCACCCAGCACCCCGAGCACTGAGCACCCAGCACCCTGTGTACTGAGCACTGAGCACCCTGATTACTAAGCACCCAGCACCCTGAGTACTGAGCACCCAGGACCCTAAGCACTGAGCACCGAGCACCCCGAGCACTGAGCACTCAGCACCCTGAGCACTCAGCACCCATCACCCCGATCACTGAGCACCCAGCACCCTGAGCACTGAGCACCCAGCACACTGAGCACTGAGCACCCAGCACCCAGAGCACTGAGCACCCAGCACCCTGAGCACAGAGCACCCAGCAGCCTGAGTACTGAGCACCCAGCACCCTGAGTACTGAGCACCCAGCACCCTGAGTACTGAGCACCGAGCACCCTGAGTACGGAGCACCGAGCACCCTGAGTACTGAGCACCCAGCACCCTGAGCACTGAGCACCCAGCACCCTGAGTACTGAGCACCCAGCACCCTGAGTACTGAGCACCCAGCACCCCGAGCACTGAGCACCCAGAACCCTGAGTACTGAGCACCTAGCACCCTGAGCACTGAGCACCGAGCACCCTGAGTACTGAACACCCAGCACCCTGAGCACTGAGCACTGAGCACACAGCACCCTGAGCACTGAGAACTGAGCACCCAGCACCCCGAGCACTGAGCACCCAGCACCCTGAGCACCCAGCACCCTGAGCACTGAGCACCCTGAGCACTGAGCACCCTCAGCACTGAGCACTGAGCACCCAGCACCCTGAGTACTGAGCACCCAACACTCTGAGCACTGAGCACCCAGCACGCTGAGTACTGAGCACTGAGCACACAGCACCCTGAGTACAGAGCACCCAGCACCCCGAGCACTGAGCACCCAGCGCCCCGAGCGTTGAGAACCCAGCACCCTGAGCACTGAGCACTGAGCACACTGAGCACTGAGCACCCAGCACCCCGAGTACTGAGCACTGAGCACCCTGAGCACTGAGCACCCAGCACCCTGAGTACTGAGCACCCAGCACCCTGAGTACTGAGCACCCAGCACCCAGAGCACTGAGCACTGAGCACCCAGCACCTTGAGCACTGAGCACTGACCACCCAGCACCCCGAGCACTGAGCACCCAGCACCCCGGGCACTGAGCACCCAGCGCCCTGAGCACTGAGCACCCAGCACACTGAGCACTGAGCACCCAGCCCCCTGAGTACTGAGCACCCAGCACCATGAGTACTGAGCACCCAGCACCCTGAGCACTGAGCACCCTGAGGACTGAGCACCCAGCACCCTGAGCACTGAGCACCCAGCACCCTGAGTACTGAGCACCGATCACCCTGAGCACTGAGCACCCAGCACCCCGAGCACTGAGCACCCAGCACCCTGAGTACTGAGCACCCAGCACCCTGAGCACTGAGCACCCAGCACCCTGAGTACTGAGCACCCTGAGTACTGAGCACCGATCACCCTGAGCACTGAGAACCCAGCACCCTGAGTACTGAGCACCCAGCACCCTGAGCACTGAGCACCCAGCACCCTGAGCACTGAGCACCCAGCACCCTGAGTACTGAGCACCCAGCACCCTGAGTACTGAGTACCCAGCACCCTGAGCACTGAGGACCCAGCACCCTGAGTACTGAGCACCGAGCACCCTGAGTACTGAGCACCCAGCACCCTGAGTACTGAGCACACAGCACCCTGAGCACTGAGCACCCAGCACCCTGAGTACTGAGCACCCAGCACCCTGAGTACTGAGCACCCAGCACCCAGAGCACTGAGCACCCAGCACCCCGAGCATGGAGCACCCAGGACCCCGAGCACTGAGTACTGAGCACCCAGCACCCTGAGTACTGAGCACCGAGCTAACCGAGCACTGAGCACCCTGAGTACTGAGCACCCAGCACCCCGATCACTGAGCACCCAGCACCCTGAGCACTGAGCACCCAGCACCCTGAGCACTGAGCACCCAGCACCCTGAGTACTGAGCACCCAGCACGCTGAGTACTGAGCACCCAGCACCCTGAGCACTGAGCACCCAGCACCCTGAGTACTGAGCACTGAGCACCCAGCACCCCGAGCACTGAGCACCCAGCACCCTGTGTACTGAGCACTGAGCACCCTGAGTACTAAGCACCCAGCACCCTGAGTACTGAGCACCCAGCACCCTGAGCACTGACACCGAGCACCCCGAGCACTGAGCACCCAGCACCCTGAGCACTCAGCACCCAGCACCCCGAGCACTGAGCACCAAGCACCCTGAGCACTGAGCACCCAGCACCATGAGCACGGAGAACCCCGAGTACTGAGCACCCAGCACCCTGAGCACTGAGCACCCAGCACCTTGAGTACTGAGCACCGAGCACCTCGAGCACTAAGCACCCAGCACCCTGAGTACTGAGCACCCAGCACCCTGAGCACTGAGCACCCAGAACCCTGAGCACTGAGCACAGAGCACCCTGAGCACGGAGCACCCAGCACCCTGAGTACTGAGCACCCAACACCCAGACTACTGAGCTCCCAGCACACTGAGCACTGAGCAGCCAGCACCCTGAGTACTGAGCACCCAGCACCCTGAGTACTGAACACCCAGCACCCTGAGCACTGCGCACTGAGCACCCTGAGCACTGAGTACTGAGCACTGAGCACCCTGAGCACTGAGCACCCAGCACCCCGAGTACTGAGCACCCAGCACCCCGAGCACTGAGCACCCAGCGCCCCGAGCACTGAGCACCCAGCACCCCGAGCACTGAGCACTGAGCACCCTGAGCACTGAGCACCCAGCACCCGGAGTACTGAGCACTGAGCACCCTGAGTACTGAGCACCAAGCACCCCGAGTACTGAGCACTGAGCACCCTGAGTACTGAGCACCCAGCACCCTGAGCACTGAGCACCCAGCACCCTGAGTACTGAGCACTGAAAACCCTGAGTACTGAGCACCGAGCACCCTGAGTACTGAGCACCCAGCACCCTGATCACTGAGCACGGAGCACCCCGAGGACTGAGCACCCAGCACCCTGAGCACTGAGCACCCAGCACCTTGAGTACTGAGCACCGAGCACAACGAGCACTGAGCACCCAGCACCCTGAGTACTGAGCACCCAGCACCCTGAGCACTGAGCACCCAGCTCCCTGAGCACTGAGCACGCAGCACCCCAAGCACTGAGCACCCAGCACCCTGAGTACTGAGCACAGAGCACCCTGAGCACTGAGCACCCAGCACCCTGAGTACAGAGCACCCAGCACCCTGAGTACTGAGCAACCAGCACCCTGAGCACTGAGCACTGAGCACCCAGCACCCTGAGCACTGAGCACCCAGCACCACAGCCCTGAGCACCCAGCACCCCGAGCACTGAGCACCCAGCACCCTGAGCACTGAGCACCCAGCACCCTGAGTACTGAGCAACCAGCAACCTGAGTACTGAGCACCCAGCACCCTGAGTACTGAGCAGTCAGCACCCTGAGTACTGAGCACCGAGCACACCGAGCAATGAGCACACAGCACCCTGAGCACTGAGCACCCTGAGTACTGAGCACTGAGCACAGAGCATCCTGAGTACTGAGCAGCGAGCACCCCGAGCACTGAGCACCCAGCACCCTGAGTACTGAGCACCCTGAGTACTGAGCACTGAGCACAGAGCATCCTGAGTACTGAGCACCCTGAGGACTGAGCACCCAGCACCCAGAGCACTGAGAACCCAGCACCCTGAGTACTGAGCACTGATCACCCTGAGCACTGAGCACCCAGCACCCCGAGCACTGAGCACCCAGCACCCTGAGTACTGAGCACCCAGCACCCTGAGCACTGAGCAGCGAGCACCCTGAGTACTGAACACCCAGCACCCTGAGCACTCAGCACTGAGCACCCAGCACCCTGAGCACTGAGCACTGAGCACCCAGCACCCCGAGCACTGAGCACCCAGCACCCTGAGCACCCAGCACCCTGAGCACTGAGCACCCTGAGCACTGAGCACCCTGAGCACTGAGCACTGAGCACCCAGCACCCTGAGTACTGAGCACCCAACACTCTGAGCACTGAGCACCCAGCACGCTGAGTACTGAGCACTGAGCACACAGCACCCTGAGTACTGAGCACCCAGCACCCCGAGCACTGAGCACCCAGCGCCCCGAGCACTGAGCACCCAGCACCCTGAGCACTGAGCACTGAGAACACTGAGCACTGAGAACCCTGAGTACTGAGCACCCAGCACCCTGAGCACTGAGAACCCTGAGTACTGAGCACCGAGCACCCTGAGTACTGAGTACCCAGCCCCCTGAGCACTGAGCACGGAGCAGCCCGAGGACTGTGCACCCCGCACCCTGAGCACTGAGCACCCAGCACCTTGAGTACTGAGCACCGAGCACCCCGAGCACTGAGCACCCAGCACCCTGAGTACTGAGCACCCAACACCCAGAGTACTGAGCACCCAGCACCCTGATCACTGAGCACCCAGCACCCTGAGTACTGAGCACCCAGCACCGTGAGTACTGAGCACCCAGCACCCTGAGCACTGAGCACTGAGCACCCAGCACCCTGAGCACTGAGCACTGACCACCCAGCACCCCGAGCACTGAGCACCCAGCACCCCGAGCACTGAGCACCCAGCGCCCTGAGCACTGAGCACCCAGCACCCTGAGCACTGAGCACCCAGCCCCCTGAGTACTGAGCACCCAGCACCATGAGTACTGAGCACCCAGCACCCTGAGTACTGAGCACCGAGCACCCCGAGCACTGAGCACCCAGCACCCTGAGCACTGAGCACCCTGAGGACTGAGCACCCAGCACCCTGAGCACCGAGCACACCGAGCACTGAGCACCCAGCACCCTGAGCACTGAGCACCCTGAGCACTGAGCACCCAGCACACCGAGCACTGAGCACCCAGCACCCTGAGTACTGAGCACCCAGCACCCTGAGCACTGAGCACCCAGCACCCTGAGTACTGAGCACCCTGAGTACTGAGCACCGATCACCCTGAGCACTGAGCACCCAGCACCCTGAGTACTGAGCACCCAGCAACCTGAGCACTGAGCACCCAGCACCCTGAGCACTGAGCACCCAGCACCCTGAGTACTGAGCACCCAGAACCCTGAGTACTGAGTACAAAGCACCCTGAGCACTGAGCACCCAGCACCCTGAGTACTGAGCACCGAGCACACTAAGTACTGAGCACCAAGCACCCTGAGTACTGAGCACACAGCACCCTGAGCACTGAGCACCCAGCACCCTGAGTACTGAGCACCCAGCACCCTGAGTACTGAGCACACAGCACCCTGAGTACTGAGCACCCAGCACCCTGAGTACTGAGCACCCAGCACCCTGAGTACTGAGCACCGAGCACCCCGAGCACTGAGCAACCAGCACCCTGAGTACTGAGCACTGAGCACCCTGAGTACTGAGCACCGAACACCCTGAGTACTGAGCACCCAGCACCCTGAGGACTGAGCACCCAGCACCCTGAACACTGAGCACCCAGCACCCTGAGTACTGAGCCCCCAGCACCCTGAGTACTGAGCACCCAGCACCCTGAGCACTGAGCACCCAGCACCCCGAGCACTGAGCACCCAGCACCCCGAGCACTAAGCACCCAGCACCCCGAGCACTGAGCACCCTGCACCCTGAGTACTGAGCACAGAGCACCCTGAGCACTGAGCACCCAGCACCCTGAGTACTGAGCACCCAGCACCCTGAGTACTGAGCAACCAGCACCCTGAGCACTGAGCACTGAGCACCCAGCACCCTGAGCACTGAGCACTGAGCACCCAGCACCACAGCCCTGAGCACGCAGCACCCCGAGCACTGAGCACCCAGCACCCTGAGCACTGAGCACCCAGCACCCTGAGTACTGAGCAACCAGCAACCTGAGTACTGAGCACCCAGCACCCTGAGTACTGAGCACACAGCACCCTGAGTACTGAGCAACCAGCACCCTGAGCACTGAGCACTGAGCACCCAGCACCCTGAGCACTGAGCACCCAGCACCACAGCCCTGAGCACCCAGCACCCCGAGCACTGAGCACCCAGCCCCCTGAGCACTGAGCACCCAGCACCCTGAGTACTGAGCAACCAGCAACCTGAGTACTGAGCACCCAGCACCCTGAGTACTGAGCAGTCAGCACCCTGAGTACTGAGCACCGAGCACAGCGAGCAATGAGCACCCAGCACCCTGAGCACTGAGCACCCGGAGGACTGAGCACCCAGCACCCTGAGCACTGAGCACCGATCACTCTGAGCAGTGAGCACCCAGCACCCCGAGCACTGAGCACCCAGCACCCTGAGTACTGAGCACCCAGCACCCCGAGTACTGAGCACCCAGCACCCTGAGTACTGAGCACCCAGCACCCCGAGCACTGAGCACCCAGCACCCTGAGTACTGAGCACCCTGAGTACTGAGCACTGAGCACAGAGCCTCCTGAGTACTGAGCACCCTGAGGACTGAGCACCCAGCACCCAGAGCACTGAGAACCCAGCACCCTGAGTACTGAGCACTGATCACCCTGAGCACTGAGCACCCACCACCCCGAGCACTGAGCACCCAGCACCCTGAGTACTGAGCACCCAGCACCCTGAGCACTGAGCAGCGAGCACCTTGAGTACTGAACACCCAGCACCCTGAGCACTCAGCACTGAGCACCCAGCACCCTGAGCACTGAGCACTGAGCACCCAGCACCCCGAGCACTGAGCACCCAGCACCCTGAGCACCCAGCACCCTGAGCACTGAGCACCCTGAGCACTGAGCACCCTGAGCACTGAGCACCCAGCACCCTGAGTACTGAGCACCCAACACTCTGAGCACTGAGCACCCAGCACGCTGAGTACTGAGCACTGAGCACACAGCACCCTGAGTACTGAGCACCCAGCACCCCGAGCACTGAGCACCCAGCGCCCCGAGCACTGAGCACCCAGCACCCCGAGCACTGAGCACTGAGCACACTGAGCACTGAGAACCCTGAGTACTGAGCACCCAGCACCCTGAGCACTGAGAACCCTGAGTACTGAGCACCGAGCACCCTGAGTACTGAGTACCCAGCCCCCTGAGCACTGAGCACGGAGCAGCCCGAGGACTGAGCACCCCGCACCCTGAGCACTGAGCACCCAGCACCTTGAGTACTGAGCACCGAGCACCCCGAGCACTGAGCACCCAGCACCCTGAGTACTGAGCACCCAACACCCAGAGTACTGAGCACCCAGCACCCTGATCACTGAGCACCCAGCACCCTGAGTACTGAGCACCCAGCACCCTGAGTACTGAGCACCCAGCACCCTGAGCACTGAGCACTGAGCACCCAGCACCCTGAGCACTGAGCACTGACCACCCAGCACCCCGAGCACTGAGCACCCAGCACCCCGAGCACTGAGCACCCAGCGCCCTGAGCACTGAGCACCCAGCACCCTGAGCACTGAGCACCCAGCGCCCTGAGTACTGAGCACCCAGCACCATGAGTACTGAGCACCCAGCACCCTGAGTACTGAGCACCGAGCACCCCGAGCACTGAGCACCCAGCACCCTGAGCACTGAGCACCCTGAGGACTGAGCACCCAGCACCCTGAGCACCGAGCACACCGAGCACTGAGCACCCAGCACCCTGAGCACTGAGCACCCTGAGCACTGAGCACCCAGCACACCGAGCACTGAGCACCCAGCACCCTGAGTACTGAGCACCCAGCACCCTGAGCACTGAGCACCCAGCACCCTGAGTACTGAGCACCCTGAGTACTGAGCACCGATCACCCTGAGCACTGAGCACCCAGCACCCTGAGTACTGAGCACCCAGCACCCTGAGCACTGAGCACCCAGCACCCTGAGCACTGAGCACCCAGCACCCTGAGTACTGAGCACCCAGAACCCTGAGTACTGAGTACAAAGCACCCTGAGCACTGAGCACCCAGCACCCTGAGTACTGAGCACCGAGCACACTAAGTACTGAGCACCAAGCACCCTGAGTACTGAGCACACAGCACCCTGAGCACTGAGCACCCAGCACCCTGAGTACTGAGCACCCAGCACCCTGAGTACTGAGCACACAGCACCCTGAGTACTGAGCACCCAGCACCCTGAGTACTGAGCACCCAGCACCCTGAGTACTGAGCACCGAGCACCCCGAGCACTGAGCAACCAGCACCCTGAGTACTGAGCACTGAGGACCCTGAGTACTGAGCACCGAACACCCTGAGTACTGAGCACCCAGCACCCTGAGGACTGAGCACCCAGCACCCTGAACACTGAGCACCCAGCACCCTGAGTACTGAGCCCCCAGCACCCTGAGTACTGAGCACCCAGCACCCTGAGCACTGAGCACCCAGCACCCCGAGCACTGAGCACCCAGCACCCCGAGCACTAAGCACCCAGCACCCCGAGCACTGAGCACCCAGCACCCTGAGTACTGAGCACAGAGCACCCTGAGCACTGAGCACCCAGCACCCTGAGTACTGAGCACCCAGCACCCTGAGTACTGAGCAACCAGCACCCTGAGCACTGAGCACTGAGCACCCAGCACCCTGAGCACTGAGCACTGAGCACCCAGCACCACAGCCCTGAGCACCCAGCACCCCGAGCACTGAGCACCCAGCACCCTGAGCACTGAGCACCCAGCACCCTGAGTACTGAGCAACCAGCAACCTGAGTACTGAGCACCCAGCACCCTGAGTACTGAGCACTCAGCACCCTGAGTACTGAGCACCGAGCACACGGAGCAATGAGCACCCAGCACCCTGAGCACTGAGCACCCGGAGGACTGAGCACCCAGCACCCTGAGATCTGAGCACCAATCACTCTGAGCAGTGAGCACCCAGCACCCCGAGCACTGAGCACCCAGCACCCTGAGTACTGAGCACCCAGCACCCCGAGTACTGAGCACCCAGCACCCTGAGTACTGAGCACCCAGCACCCCGAGCACTGAGCACCCAGCACCCTGAGTACTGAGCACCCTGAGTACTGAGCACTGAGCACAGAGCATCCTGAGTACTGAGCACCCTGAGGACTGAGCACCCAGCACCCAGAGAACTGAGAACCCAGCACCCTGAGTACTGAGCACTGATCACCCTGAGCACTGAGCACCCAGCACCCCGAGCACTGAGCACCCAGCACCCTGAGTACTGAGCACCCAGCACCCTGAGCACTGAGCACCGAGCACCCTGAGTACTGAACACCCAGCACCCTGAGCACTCAGCACTGAGCACCCAGCACCCTGAGCACTGAGCACTGAGCACCCAGCACCCCGAGCACTGAGCACCCAGCACCCTGAGCACCCAGCACCCTGAGCACTGAGCACCCTGAGCACTGAGCACCCTGAGAACTGAGCACTGAGCACCCAGCACCCTGAGTACTGAGCACACAACACTCTGATCACTGAGCACCCAGCACGCTGAGTACTGAGCACTGAGCACACAGCACCCTGAGTACTGAGCACTGACCACCCAGCACCCCGAGCACTGAGCACCCAGCACCCCGAGCACTGAGCACCCAGCGCCCCGAGCACTGAGCACCCAGCGCCCTGAGCAATGAGCACCCAGCACCCTGAGCACTGAGCACCCAGCACCCTGAGCACTGAGCACCCAGCGCCCCGAGCACTGAGCACCCAGCACCCCGAGCACTGAGCACTGAGCACACTGAGCACTGAGCACCCAGCACCCCGAGTACTGAGCACTGAGCGCCCTGAGTACTGAGCACCCAGCACCCCGAGTACTGAGCACTGAGCACCCTTAGTACTGAGCACCCAGCACCCTGAGCACTGAGAACCCTGAGTACTGAGCACCGAGCACCCTGAGTACTGAGCACCCAGCCCCCTGAGCACTGAGCACGGAGCACCCCGAGGACTGAGCACCCCGCACCCTGAGCACTGAGCACCCAGCACCTTGAGTACTGAGCACCGAGCACCCCGAGCACTGAGCACCCAGCACCCTGAGTACTGAGCACCCAACACCCAGATTACTGAGCACCCAGCACCCTGATCACTGAGCACCCAGCACCCTGAGTACTGAGCACCCAGCACCCTGAGAACTGAGCACCCAGCACCCTGAGCACTGAGCACTGAGCACCCAGCACCCTGAGCACTGAGCACTGACCACCCAGCACCCCGAGCACTGAGCACCCAGCACCCCGAGCACTGAGCACCCAGCGCCCTGAGCACTGAGCACCCAGCACCCTGAGTACTGAGCACCGAGCACCCCGAGCACTGAGCACCCAGCACCCTGAGCACTGAGCACCCTGAGGACTGAGCACCCAGCACCCTGAGCACCGAGCACCCCGAGCACTGAGCACCCAGCACCCTGAGCACTGAGCACCCTGAGCACTGAGCACCCAGCACACCGAGCACTGAGCACCCAGCACCCTGAGTACTGAGCACCCAGCACCCTGAGCACTGAGCACCCAGCACCCTGAGTACTGAGCACCCTGAGTACTGAGCACCGATCACCCTGAGCACTGAGCACCCAGCACCCTGAGTACTGAGCACCCAGCACCCTGAGCACTGAGCACCCAGAACCCTGAGCACTGAGCACCCAGCACCCTGAGTACTGAGCACCCAGAACCCTGAGTACTGAGTACAAAGCACCCTGAGCACTGAGCACCCAGCACCCTGAGTACTGAGCACCGAGCACACTAAGTACTGAGCACCAAGCACCCTGAGTACTGAGCACCCAGCACCCTGAGCACTGAGCACCCAGCACCCTGAGTACTGAGCACCCAGCACCCTGAGTACTGAGCACCCAGCACCCTGAGTACTGAGCACCCAGCACCCTGAGTACTGAGCACCCAGCACCCTGAGTACTGAGCACCGAGCACCCCGAGCACTGAGCAACCAGCACCCTGAGTTCTGAGCACTGAGCACCCTGAGTACTGAGCACCGAACACCCTGAGTACTGAGCACCCAGCACCCTGAGGACTGAGCACCCAGCACCCTGAACACTGAGCACCCAGCACCCTGAGTACTGAGCCCCCAGAACCCTGAGTAATGAGCACCCAGCACCCTGAGCACTGAGCACCCAGCACCCTGAGCACTGAGCACCCAGCACCCCGAGCACTGAGCACCCAGCACCCCGAGCACTGAGCACCCAGCACCCTGAGCACTGAGCACCCAGCACCCTGAGCACTGAGCACCCAGCACCCTGAGTACTGAGTACTCAGCACCCTGAGCACTGAGCACCCAGCACCCTGAGTACTGATCACCGAGCACCCCGAGCACTGAGCACCCAGCACCCTGAGTACTGAGCACCCAGCACCCTGAGCACTGAGCACCCAGCACCCTGAGTACTGAGTACTCAGCACCCTGAGCACTGAGCACCCAGCACCCTGAGTACTGATCACCGAGCACCCCGAGCACTGAGCACCCAGCACCCTGAGTACTGAGCACCCAGCACCCTGAGTACTGAGCACTGAGCACCCTGAGTACTGAGCACCGAGGACCCTGAGCACTGAGCACCCAGCACCCTGAGTACTGAGCACTGAGCACCCTGAGTACTGAGCACCTAGCACCCTGAATACTGAGCACACAGCACCCTGAGTACTGAGCAGCCAGCACCCTCAGCACTGAGCACACAGCACCCCGAGCACTGAGCACCCAGCACCCTGAGCACTGAGCACCCAGCACCCCGAGTACTGAGCACCCAGCACCCTGAGTACTGAGCACCCAGTACCCTGAGTACTGAGCACGCCGAGTACTGAGCACCCAGCACCCCGAGCACTGAGCACCCAGCACCCTGAGTACTGAGAACAGATCACCCTGAGTACTGAGCACCCAGCACCCTGAGTACTGAGCCCCCAGCACCCTGAGTACTGAGCACCCAGCAACCCGAGCACTGAGCACCCAGCACCCCGAGAATGAGCACCCAGCACCCTGAGTACTGAGAACCGAGCACCCTGAGTACTGAGCATCCAGCACACTGAGTACTGACCCCCCAGCACCCTGAGCACTGAGCACCCAGCACACCGAGCACTGAGCAGCCAGCACCGCGAGAATGAGCACCCAGCACACTGAGTACTGAGCACCCAGCACCCCGAGCACGGAGCACCCAGGACCCCGAGCACTGAGTACTGAGCACCCAGCACCCTGAGTACTGAGCACCGAGCTCCCCGAGCACTGAGCACCCAGCACCCTGAGCACTGAGCACCCAGCACCCTGAGCACTGAGCACCCAGCACCCTGAGCACTGAGCACCCAGCACCCTGAGCACTGAGCACCCAGCACCGAGAGCACTGAGCACCCAGCACCCTGAGTACTGAGCACCCTGAGTACTGAGCACCGATCACCCTGAGCACTGAGCACCCAGCACCCTGAGTACTGAGCACCCAGCACCCTGAGCATTGAGCACCCAGCACCCTGAGTACTGAGCACCCAGAACCCTGAGTACTGAGTACAAAGCACCCTGAGCACTGAGCACCCAGCACCCTGAGTACTGAGCACGGAGCACCCTGAGTACTGAGCACCCAGCACCCTGAGTACTGAGCACCCAGCACCCTGAGCACTGAGCACCCAGCACCCTGAGTACTGAGCACCCAGCACCCTGAGTACTGAGCACTGATCAGCCTGAGCACTGAGCACCCAGCACCCCGAGCACTGAGCACCCAGCACCCTGAGTACTGAGCACCTAGCACCCTGAGCACTGAGCACCGAGCACCCTGAGTACTGAACACCCAGCACCCTGAGCACTGAGCACTGAGAACCCAGCACCCCGAGCACTGATCACCCAGCACCCTGCGCACCCAGCACCCTGAGCACTGAGCACCCTGAGTACTGAGCACCCAGCACCCTGAGCACTGAGCACACAGCACCCTGAGTACTGAGCACCCTGAGTACTGAGCACTGATCACCCTGAGCACTGAGCACCCAGCACCCTGAGTACTGAGCACACAGCACCCTGAGCACTGAGCACCCAGCACCCCGAGCACTGAGCACCCAGCACCCTAAGCACTGAGCACCCAGCATCCTGAGCACTGAGTACTGGGCACCCAGAACCCTGAGCACTGAGCACCCAGCACCCTGAGCACTGAGCACCCAGCACCCTGAGCACTGAGCACCCAGCACCCTGAGTACTGAGCACCCAGCACCCTGAGTACTGAGCACCCAGACCCCGAGCACTGAGCACCCAGCACCCCTAGCACTGTGCACCTAGCACCCTGAGTACTGAGAACCCAGCACCCTGAGTACCCAGCACCCTGAGTACTGAGCACCCAGCAAACTGAGTACTGAGCACGCAGACCCCGAGCACTGAGCACCCAGCACCCCTAGCACTGTGCACCTAGCACCCTGAGTACTGAGAACCCAGCACCCTGAGTACTGAGCAACCAGCACCCTGAGCACTGAGCACCCTGCAGCCCGAGCACTGAGCATCCAGCATCCTGAGCACTGAGTACTGGGCACCCAGCACCCTGAGCACTGAGCACCCAGCACCCTGAGCACTGAGCACCCAGCACCCTGAGTACTGAGCACCCAGCACCCCAAGCACTGAGCACCGAGCACCCTGAGTACTGAGCACCCAGCACGCTGAGCACTGAGCACCCAGCACCCCGAGTACTGAGCACATAGCACCCTGAGTACTGAGCACCCAGCACCCTGAGTACTGAGCACCCTGAGTACTGAGCACCCTGCACCCTGAGTACTGAGCACTGAGCACCCAGCACCCCGAGTACTGAGCACCCAGCACCCTGAGCACTGAGCACCCAGCACCCTGAGTACTGAGCACCCAGCACCCCAAGCACTGATCACCGAGCACCCTGAGTACTGAACACCCAGCACGCTGAGCACTGAGCACCCAGCACCCCGAGTACTGAGCACCCAGCACCCTGAGTACTGAGCACCGAGCACCCAGAGTACTGAGCAACCTGAGTACTGAGCACCCAGCACCCTGAGCACTGAGCACCCAGCACCCTGAGCACTGAGCACCCAACGTACTGAGCACCGAGCACCCCGAGCACTGAGCACCCAGCACTGAGCACCCAGCACCCTGACCACTGAGCACCCAGCACCCTGCGTACTGAGCACCCAGCACCCTGAGCACTGAGCACCCAGCACCCTGAGCACTGAGCACCCAGCACCCTGAGTACTGAGCACCCAGCACCCCAAACACGGAGCACCGAGCACCCGGAGAACTGAGCACCGAGCACCCTGAGTACTGAGCACCCAGCACCATGAGTACTGAGCACCGAGCACCCAGAGTACTGAGCAACCTGAGTACTGAGCACCCAGCACCCCGAGAATGAGCACCCAGCACCATGAGTACTGAGCACCGAGCACCCTGAGCACTGAGCACCCAGCACCCTGAGCACTGAACACCAAGCACCCTGAGTACTGAGCACCCAGCACCCCAATCACTGAGCACCCAGCACCCTGAGTACTGAGCACCCTGAACGCTGAGCACTGAGCACCCAGCACCCAGAGTACTGAGCACCCAGCACCCTGAGTACTGAGCACCCAGCACACTGAGTACTGAGCACCCAGCACCCCGAGCACTGAGCACCCAGCACCCTGAGCACTGAGCACCCAGCACCCTGACTACTGAGCATCAAGCACCCTGAGCACTGAGCACCCAGCACCCTGAGCACTGAGCACCCAGCACCCTGAGCACTGAGCACCCAACGTACTGAGCACCGAGCACCCCGAGCACTGAGCACCCAGCACTGAGCACCCAGCACCCTGAGTACTGAGCACCCAGCACCCTGAGTACTGAGCACCGAGCACCCCGAGCACTGAGCACCCAGCACCCTGAGTACTGAGCACCCAGCACCCTGAGTACTGAGCACTGAGCACTGAGCACCCTGAGTACTGAGCACCCAGGACCCTGAGCACTGAGCACCCAGCACCCTGAGCACTGAGCACCCAGCACCCTGAGTACTGAGCACCCAGCACCCTGAGTACTGAGCACCCAGCACCCTGAGCACTGAGCCCCCAGCACCCTGAGCACTGAGCACACAGCACCCAGAGCACTGAACACCCAGCACCCTGAGCACTGAGCACCCAGCACCCTGAGTACTAAGCACCCAGCACCCTGAGTACTGAGCACCCAGCACCCTGAGCACTGAGCACCCAGCACCCTGAGCGCTGAGCACCCAGCACCCCAAGCACTGCGCACCCAGCACCCTGAGTACTGAGCACCCTGAGTACTGAGCACCCAGCACCCTGAGCACTGAGCACCCAGCACCCTGAGTACTGAGCACCCTGAGTACTGAGCACCCAGCACACTGAGTACTGAGCACCCTGAGTACTGAGCACCCAGCACCCTGAGCACTGAGCACCCAGCACCCTGAGTACTGAGCACCCAGCACCCTGAGCACTGAGCACCCAGCACCCTCAGTACTGAGCACCCAGCACCCTGAGTTCTTAGCACCCAGCAGCCTGAACACTGAGCACCCAGCAACCTGAGTACTGAGCACCGAGCACCCTGAATACTGAGCACCCAGCACCCTGAGTACTGAGCACACAGCACCCTGAGTACTGAGCACCGAGCACTCCGAGCACTGAGCACAAAGCACCCTGAGTACTGAGCACCCTGCACCCTGAGTACTGAGCACTGAGCACCCAGCACCCCGAGTACTGAGCACCCAGCACCCTGAGCACTGAGCACCCAGCACCGTGAGTACTGAGCACCCAGCACACTGAGTACTGAGCACCCAGCACCCCGAGCACTGAGCACCCAGCACCCTGAGCACTGAGCACCCAGCACCCTGACTACTGAGCATCAAGCACCCTGAGCACTGAGCACCCAGCACCCTGAGCACTGAGCACCCAGCACCGTGAGCACTGAGCACCCAGCACTGAGCACCCAGCACCCTGAGTACTGAACACCCAGCACACTGAGTACTGAGCCCCGCGCACCCCGAGCACTGAGCACCGGACACCCTGAGCACTGAGCACCCAGCACCATGAGTACTGAGCACCCAGCACCCTGAGTACTGAGCACTGAGCACTGAGCACCCTGAGCACTGAGAACCCTGAGCACTGAGCACCCAGCATCCTGAGCACTCAGTACTGAGCACCCAGCACCCTGAGCACTGAGCACCCAGCACCCTGAGCACTGAGCACCCTGCACCCTGAGTACTGAGCACCCAGCACCCCAAACACTGAGCACCGAGCACCCTGAGAACTGAGCACCGAGCACCCTGAGTACTGAGCACCCAGCACCATGAGTACTGAGCACCGAGCACCCAGAGTACTGAGCAACCTGAGTCCTGAGCACCCAGCACCCCGAGAATGAGCACACAGCACCATGAGTACTGAGCACCGAGCACCTTGAGCACTGAGCACCCAGCACCCTGAGTACTGAGCACCAAGCACCCTGAGTACTGAGCACCCAGCACCCTGAGTACTGAGCACCCAGCACCCTGAGTTCTGAGCACCCAGGACCCTTAGCACTGAGCACAATGAGTACTGAGCACCAAGCACCCTGAGCACTGAGGACCCAGCACCCTGAGTACTGAGCACCCAGCACCCTGAGCACTGAGGACCCAGCACCCCGAGCACTGAGCACCCAGAACCCTGATTACTGAGCACCCAGCACCCCGAGCACTGAGCACCGGGCACCCCGAGCACTGAGCACCCAGCACGCTGAGTACTGAGCACAGAGCACCCTGAGTACTGAGCACTGAGCACTGAGCACCCTGAGCACTGAGCACCCAGCACCCTGAGCACTGAGCACCCAGCATCCTGAGCACTGAGTACTGAGCACCCAGCAACCTGAGCACTGAGCACCCAGCACCCTGTGCACTGAACACCAAGCACCCTGAGTACTGAGCACCCAGCACCCCAAACACTGAGCACCGAGCACCCTGAGAACTGAGCACCGAGCAACCTGAGTACTGAGCACCCTGAGCACTGAGCACCCAGCATCCTGAGCACTCAGTACTGAGCACCCAGCACCCTGAGCACTGAGCACCCAGCACCCTGTGCACTGAACACCAAGCACCCTGAGTACTGAGCACCCAGCACCCAAAACACTGAGCACCGAGCACCCTGAGAACTGAGCACCGAGCACCCTGAGTACTGAGCACCCAGCACCATGAGTACTGAGCACCGAGCACCCAGAGTACTGAGCAACCTGAGTACTGAGCACCCAGCACCCCGAGAATGAGCACCCAGCACCTTGAGTACTGAGCACCGAGCACCCTGAGCACTGAGCACCCAGCACCCTGAGTACTGAGCACCAAGCACCCTGAGTACTGAGCACCCAGCACCCTGAGTACTGAGCACCCAGCACCCTGAGTTCTGAGCACCCAGGACCCTTAGCACTGAGCACAATGAGTACTGAGCACCAAGCACCCTGAGCACTGAGGACCCAGCACCCTGAGTACTGAGCACCCAGCACCCTGAGCACTGAGGACCCAGCACCCCGAGCACTGAGCACCCAGCACCCTGAGTACTGAGCACCCAGCACCCCGAGCACTGAGCACCGGGCACCCCGAGCACTGAGCACCCAGCACGCTGAGTACTGAGCACCCAACACCCTGAGTACTGAGCACTGAGCACTGAGCACCCTGAGCACTGAGCACCCAGCACCCTGAGCACTGAGCACCCAGCATCCTGAGCACTGAGTACTGAGCACCCAGCACCCTGAGCACTGAGCACCCAGCACCCTGTGCACTGAACACCCAGCACCCTGAGTACTGAGCACCCAGCACCCCAAACACTGAGCACCGAGCACCCTGAGAACTGAGCACCGAGCAACCTGAGTACTGAGCACCCAGCACCCTGAGTACTGAGCACCGAGCTCCCCGAGCACTGAGCACCCTGAGTACTGAGCACCCAGCACCCCGATCACTGAGCACCCAGCACCCTGAGCACTGAGCACCCACCACCCTGAGCACTGAGCACCCAGCTCCCTGAGTACTGAGCACCCAGCACGCTGAGTACTGAGCACCCAGCACCCCGAGCACTGAGCACCGAGCACCATGAGTACTGAGCACTGAGCACCCAGGAGCCTGTGTACTGAGCACTGAGCACCCTGAGTACTAAGCACCCAGCACTCTGAGTACTGAGCACCCAGCACCCTGAGCACTGAGCAACCAGCAGCCCGAGCAGTGAGCACCCAGCATCCTGAGCACTGAGTACTGGGCACCCAGAACCCTGAGCACTGAGCACCCAGCACCCTGAGCACTGAGCACCCAGCACCCTGAGCACTGAGCACCCAGCACCCTGAGTACTGAGCACCCAGCACCCTGAGTACTGAGCACCCAGACCCAGAGCACTGAGCACCCAGCACCCCTAGCACTGTGCACCTAGCACCCTGAGTACTGAGAACCCAGCACCCTGAGTACCCAGCACCCTGAGTACTGAGCACCCAGCAAACTGAGTACTGAGCACCCAGACCCCGAGCACTGAGCACCCAGCACCCCTAGCACTGTGCACCTAGCACCCTGAGTACTGAGAACCCAGCACCCTGAGTACTGAGCACCCAGCACCCTGAGCACTGAGCACCCTGCAGCCCGAGCACTGAGCATCCAGCATCCTGAGCACTGAGTACTGGGCACCCAGCACCCTGAGCACTGAGCACCCAGCACCCTGAGCACTGAGCACCCAGCACCCTGAGTACTGAGCACCCAGCACCCCAAGCACTGAGCACCGAGCACCCTGAGTACTGAGCACCCAGCACGCTGAGCACTGAGCACCCAGCACCCCGAGTACTGAGCACATAGCACCCTGAGTACTGAGCACCCAGCACCCTGAGTACTGAGCACCCTGAGTACTGAGCACCCTGCAACCTGAGTACTGAGCACTGAGCACCCAGCACCCCGAGTACTGAGCACCCAGCACCCTGAGCACTGAGCACCCAGCACCGTGAGTACTGAGCACCCAGCACACTGAGTACTGAGCACCCAGCACCCCGAGCACTGAGCACCCAGCACCCTGAGCACTGAGCACCCAGCACCCTGAGTACTGAGCATCAAGCACCCTGAGCACTGAGCACCCAGCACCCTGAGCACTGAGCACCCAGCACCGTGAGCACTGAGCACCCAGCACTGAGCACCCAGCACCCTGAGTACTGAACACCCAGCACACTGAGTACTGAGCCCCGCGCACCCCGAGCACTGAGCATCGGACACCCCGAGCACTGAGCACCCAGCACCCTGAGTACTGAGCACCCAGCACCCTGAGTACTGAGCACTGAGCACTGAGCACCCTAAGCACTGAGCACCCTGAGCACTGAGCACCCAGCATCCTGAGCACTCAGTACTGAGCACCCAGCACCCTGAGCACTGAGCACCCAGCACCCTGAGCACTGAGCACCCTGCACCCTGAGTACTGAGCACCCAGCACCCCAAACACTGAGCACCGAGCACCCTGAGAACTGAGCACCGAGCACCCTGAGTACTGAGCACCCAGCACCATGAGTACTGAGCACCGAGCACCCAGAGTACTGAGCAACCTGAGTCCTGAGCACCCAGCACCCCGAGAATGAGCACCCAGCACCATGAGTACTGAGCACCGAGCACCCTGAGCACTGAGCACCCAGCACCCTGAGTACTGAGCACCAAGCACCCTGAGTACTGAGCACCCAGCACCCTGAGTACTGAGCACCCAGCACCGTGAGTTCTGAGCACCCAGGACCCTTAGCACTGAGCACAATGAGTACTGAGCACCAAGCACCCTGAGCACTGAGGACCCAGCACCCTGATTACTGAGCACCCAGCACCCCGAGCACTGAGCACCGGGCACCCCGAGCACTGAGCACCCAGCACGCTGAGTACTGAGCACAGAGCACCCTGAGTACTGAGCACTGAGCACTGAGCACCCTGAGCACTGAGCACCCAGCACCCTGAGCACTGAGCACCCAGCATCCTGAGCACTGAGTACTGAGCACCCAGCACCCTGAGCACTGAGCACCCAGCACCCTGTGCACTGAACACCCAGCACCCTGAGTACTGAGCACCCAGCACCCCAAACACTGAGCACCGAGCACCCTGAGAACTGAGCACCGAGCAACCTGAGTACTGAGCACCCTGAGCACTGAGCACCCAGCATCCTGAGCACTCAGTACTGAGCACCCAGCACCCTGAGCACTGAGCACCCAGCACCCTGAGCACTGAGAACCCAGCACCCTGAGTACTGAGCACCCAGCACCCCAAACACTGAGCACCGAGCACCCTGAGAACTGAGCACTGAGCACCCTGAGTACTGAGCACCCAGCACCATGAGTACTGAGCACCGAGCACCCAGAGTACTGAGCAACCTGAGTACTGAGCACCCAGCACCCCGAGAATGAGCACCCAGCACCTTGAGTACTGAGCACCGAGCACCCTGAGCACTGAGCACCCAGCACCCTGAGTACTGAGCACCAAGCACCCTGAGTACTGAGCACCCAGCACCCTGAGTACTGAGCACCCAGCACCCTGTGTTCTGAGCACCCAGGACCCTTAGCACTGAGCACAATGAGTACTGAGCACCAAGCACCCTGAGCACTGAGGACCCAGCACCCTGAGTACTGAGCACCCAGCACCCTGAGCACTGAGGACCCAGCACCCCGAGCACTGAGCACCCAGCACCCTGAGTACTGAGCACCCAGCACCCCGAGCACTGAGCACCGGGCACCCCGAGCACTGAGCACCCAGCACGCTGAGTACTGAGCACAGAGCACCCTGAGTACTGAGCACTGAGCACCCAGCACCCCGAGTACTGAGCACATAGCACCCTGAGTACTGAGCACCCAGCACACTGAGTACTGAGCACCCAGCACCCCGAGCACTGAGCATCAAGCACCCTGAGCACTGAGCACCCAGCACCCTGAGCACTGAGCACCCAGCACCCTGAGCACTGAGCACCCAACGTACTGAGCACCGAGTACCCCGAGCACTGAGCACCCAGCACTGAGCACCCAGCACCCTGAGTAGTGAGCACCCAGCACCCTGAGTACTGAGCACCCAGCACCCTGAGCACTGAGCACCCAGCACTCTGAGCACTGAGCACCCAGCACCCTGAGTACTGAGCACCCAGCACCCCAAACACTGAGCACCGAGCACCCTGAGAACTGAGCACCGAGCACCCTGAGTATTGAGTACCCAGCACCATGAGTACTGAGCACCGAGCACCCAGAGTACTGAGCAACCTGAGTACTGAGCACCCAGCACCCCGAGAATGAGCACCCAGCACCATGAGTACTGAGCACCGAGCACCCTGAGCACTGAGCACCCAGCACCCGAAGCACTGAGCACCCAGCACCCTGAGCACTGAGCACCCAACGTACTGAGCACCCAGCACCCTGAGCACTGAGCACCCAGCACCGTGAGTACTGAGCACCCAGCACACTGAGTACTGAGCACCCAGCACCCCGAGCACTGAGCACCCAGCACCCTGAGCACTGAGCACCCAGCACCCTTAGTACTGAGCATCAAGCACCCTGAGCACTGAGCACCCAGCACCCTGAGCACTGAGCACCCAGCACCGTGAGCACTGAGCACCCAGCACTGAGCACCCAGCACCCTGAGTACTGAACACCCAGCACACTGAGTACTGAGCCCCGCGCACCCCGAGCACTGAGCATCGGACACCCCGAGCACTGAGCACCCAGCACCCTGAGTACTGAGCACCCAGCACCCTGAGTACTGAGCACTGAGCACTGAGCACCCTAAGCACTGAGCACCCTGAGCACTGAGCACCCAGCATCCTGAGCACTCAGTACTGAGCACCCAGCACCCTGAGCACTGAGCACCCAGCACCCTGAGCACTGAGCACCCTTCACCCTGAGTACTGAGCACCCAGCACCCCAAACACTGAGCCCCGCGCACCCCGAGCACTGAGCATCGGACACCCCGAGCACTGAGCACCCAGCACCCTGAGTACTGAGCACCCAGCACCCTGAGTACTGAGCACTGAGCACTGAGCACCCTAAGCACTGAGCACCCTGAGCACTGAGCACCCAGCATCCTGAGCACTCAGTACTGAGCACCCAGCACCCTGAGCACTGAGCACCCAGCACCCTGAGAACTGAGCACCGAGCACCCTGAGTACTGAGCACCCAGCACCATGAGTACTGAGCACCGAGCACCCAGAGTACTGAGCAACCTGAGTCCTGAGCACCCAGCACCCCGAGATTGAGCACCCAGCACCATGAGTACTGAGCACCGAGCACCCTGAGCACTGAGCACCCAGCACCCTGAGTACTGAGCACCAAGCACCCTGAGTACTGAGCACCCAGCACCCTGAGTACTGAGCACCCAGCACCCTGAGTTCTGAGCACCCAGGACCCTTAGCACTGAGCACAATGAGTACTGAGCACCAAGCACCCTGAGCACTGAGGACCCAGCACCCTGAGTACTGAGCACCCAGCACCCTGAGCACTGAGGACCCAGCACCCCGAGCACTGAGCACCCAGCACCCTGATTACTGAGCACCCAGCACCCCGAGCACTGAGCACCGGGCACCCCGAGCACTGAGCACCCAGCACGCTGAGTACTGAGCACAGAGCACCCTGAGTACTGAGCACTGAGCACTGAGCACCCTGAGCACTGAGCACCCAGCACCCTGAGCACTGAGCACCCAGCATCCTGAGCACTGAGTACTGAGCACCCAGCACCCTGAGCACTGAGCACCCAGCACCCTGTGCACTGAACACCCAGCACCCTGAGTACTGAGCACCCAGCACCCCAAACACTGAGCACCGAGCACCCTGAGAACTGAGCACCGAGCAACCTGAGTACTGAGCACCCTGAGCACTGAGCACCCAGCATCCTGAGCACTCAGTACTGAGCACCCAGCACCCTGAGCACTGAGCACCCAGCACCCTGAGCACTGAGCACCCAGCACCCTGAGTACTGAGCACCCAGCACCCCAAACACTGAGCACCGAGCACCCTGAGAACTGAGCACCGAGCACCCTGAGTACTGAGCACCCAGCACCATGAGTACTGAGCACCGAGCACCCAGAGTACTGAGCAACCTGAGTACTGAGCACCCAGCACCCCGAGAATGAGCACCCAGCACCTTGAGTACTGAGCACCGAGCACCCTGAGCACTGAGCACCCAGCACCCTGAGTACTGAGCACCAAGCACCCTGAGTACTGAGCACCCAGCACCCTGAGTACTGAGCACCCAGCACCCTGTGTTCTGAGCACCCAGGACCCTTAGCACTGAGCACAATGAGTACTGAGCACCAAGCACCCTGAGCACTGAGGACCCAGCACCCTGAGTACTGAGCACCCAGCACCCTGAGCACTGAGGACCCAGCACCCCGAGCACTGAGCACCCAGCACCCTGAGTACTGAGCACCCAGCACCCCGAGCACTGAGCACCGGGCACCCCGAGCACTGAGCACCCAGCACGCTGA
This sequence comes from Microtus oregoni, assembly GCF_018167655.1. Lineage (NCBI taxonomy): Eukaryota > Metazoa > Chordata > Mammalia > Rodentia > Cricetidae > Microtus > Microtus oregoni. Next base: position 252,853 of record NW_024543346.1, read on the forward strand.
GTACTGAGCACAGAGCACCCTGAGTACTGAGCACTGAGCACTGAGCACCCTGAGCACTGAGCACCCAGCACCCTGAGCACTGAGCACCCAGCATCCTGAGCACTGAGTACTGAGCACCCAGCACCCTGAGCACTGAGCACCCAGCACCATGTGCACTGAACACCCAGCACCCTGAGTACTGAGCACCCAGCACCCCAAACACTGAGCACCGAGCACCCTGAGAACTGAGCACCGAGCAACCTGAGTACTGAGCACCCAGCACCATGAGTACTGAGCATCGAGCACCCAGAGTACTGAGCAACCTGAGTACTGAGCACCCAGCACCCTGAGTACTGAGCACCGAGCTCCCCGAGCACTGAGCACCCTGAGTACTGAGCACCCAGCACCCCGATCACTGAGCACCCAGCTCCCTGAGCACTGAGCACCCACCACCCTGAGCACTGAGCACCCAGCTCCCTGAGTACTGAGCACCCAGCACGCTGAGTACTGAGCACCCAGCACCCCGAGCACTGAGCACCGAGCACCATGAGTACTGAGCACTGAGCACCCAGCAGCCTGTGTACTGAGCACTGAGCTCCCTAAGTACTAAGCACCCAGCACTCTGAGTACTGAGCACCCAGCACCCTGAGCACTGAGCAACCAGCAGCCCGAGCACTGAGCACCCAGCATCCTGAGCACTGAGTACTGGGCACCCAGCACCCTGAGCACTGAGCACCCAGCACCCTGAGCACTGAGCACCCAGCACCCTGAGCACTGAGCACCCAGCACCCTGAGTACTGAGCACCCAGCACCCTGAGTACTGAGCACCCAGACCCCGAGCACTGAGCACCCAGCACCCCTAGCACTGTGCACCTAGCACCCTGAGTACTGAGAACCCAGCACCCTGAGTACCCAGCACCCTGAGTACTGAGCACCCAGCACCCTGAGTACTGAGCACCCAGACCCCGAGCACTGAGCACCCAGCACCCCTAGCACTGTGCACCTAGCACCCTGAGTACTGAAAACCCAGCACCCTGAGTACTGAGCACCCAGCACCCTGAGCACTGAGCACCCAGCAGCCCGAGCACTGAGCATCCAGCATCCTGAGCACTGAGTACTGGGCACCCAGCACCCTGAGCACTGAGCACCCAGCACCCTGAGCACTGAGCACCCAGCACCCTGAGTACTGAGCACCCAGCACCCCAAGCACTGAGCACCGAGCACCCTGAGTACTGAGCACCCAGCACGCTGAGCACTGAGCACCCAGCACCCCGAGTACTGAGCACATAGCACCCTGAGTACTGAGCACCCAGCACACTGAGTACTGAGCACCCAGCACCCCGAGCACTGAGCATCAAGCACCCTGAGCACTGAGCACCCAGCACCCTGAGCACTGAGCACCCAACGTACTGAGCACCGAGTACCCCGAGCACTGAGCACCCAGCACTGAGCACCCAGCACCCTGAGTAGTGAGCACCCAGCACCCTGAGTACTTAGCACCCAGCACCCTGAGCACTGAGCACCCAGCACTCTGAGCACTGAGCACCCAGCACCCTGAGTACTGAGCACCCAGCACCCCAAACACTGAGCACCGAGCACCCTGAGAACTGAGCACCGAGCACCCTGAGTATTGAGTACCCAGCACCATGAGTACTGAGCACCGAGCACCCAGAGTACTGAGCAACCTGAGTACTGAGCACCCAGCACCCCGAGAATGAGCACCCAGCACCATGAGTACTGAGCACCGAGCACCCTGAGCACTGAGCACCCAGCACCCGAAGCACTGAGCATCGAGCACCCTGAGTACTGAGCACCCAGCACGCTGAGCACTGAGCACCCAGCACCCCGAGTACTGAGCACCCAGCACCCTGAGTACTGAGCACCCAGCATACTGAGTACTGAGCACCCAGCACCCCGAGCACTGAGCACCCAGCACCCTGAGCACTGAGCACCCAGCACCCTGAGTACTGAGCATCAAGCACCCTGAGCACTGAGCACCCAGCACCCTGAGCACTGAGCACCCAGCACCCTGAGCACTGAGCACCCAACGTACTGAGCACCGAGCACCCCGAGCACTGAGCACCCAGCACTGAGCACCCAGCACCCTGAGTACTGAGCACCCAGCACCCTGAGTACTGAGCACCGAGCTCCCCGAGCACTGAGCACCGGGCACCCCGAGCACTGAGCACCCAGCACCCTGAGTACTGAGCACCCAGCACCCTGAGTACTGAGCACTGAGCACTGAGCACCCTGAGTACTGAGCACCCAGCACCCTGAGCGCTGAGCACCCAGCACCCTGAGCACTGAGCACCCAGCACCCTGAGTACTGAGCACCCAGCACCCTGAGCACTGAGCCCCCAGCACCCTGAGCACTGAGCACTCAGCACCCAGAGCACTGAGCACCCAGCACCCTGAGCACTGAGCACCCAGCACCCTGAGTACTGAGCACCCAGCGCCCTGAGTACTGAGCACCCAGACCCCGAGCACTGAGCACCCAGCACCCCTAGCACTGTGCACCCAGCACCCTGAGTACTGAGAACCCAGCACCCTGAGTACTGAGCACCCAGCACCCTGAGAACTGAGCACCCAGTAGCCCGAGCACTGAGCACCCAGCATCCTGAGCACTGAGTACTGGGCACCCAGCACCGTGAGCACTGAGCACCCAGCACCCTGAGCACTGAGCACCCAGCACCCTGAGTACTGAGCACCCAGCACCCCAAGCACTGAGCACCGAGCACCCTTTGTACTGAGCACCCAGCACGCTGAGCACTGAGCACCCAGCACCCCGAGTACTGAGCACCCAGCACCCTGAGTACTGAGCACCCAGCACCCTGAGTACTGAGCACCCAGCACCCTGAGTACTGCGCACCCAGCACCATGAGTACTGAGCACCCAGCACCGCGAGCACTGAGCACCCAGCACCCTGAGCACTGAGCACCCAGCACCCCGAGTACTGAGCACCCAGCACCCTGAGTACTGAGCACCCAGAACACTGAGTACTGAGCACCCAGCACTGAGCACCCAGCACCCTGAGCACTGAGCACCCAGCACCCTGAGTACTGAGCATCAAGCACACTGAGCACTGAGCACCCAGCACCCTGAGCACTGAGCACCCAGCACCGTGAGCACTGAGCACCCAGCACTGAGCACCCAGCACCCTGAGTACTGAACACCCAGCACACTGAGTACTGAGCCCCGCGCACCCCGAGCACTGAGCATCGGACACCCCGAGCACTGAGCACCCAGCACCCTGAGTACTGAGCAACCAGCACCCTGAGTACTGAGCACTGAGCACTGAGCACCCTAAGCACTGAGCACCCTGAGCAGTGAGCACCCAGCATCCTGAGCACTCAGTACTGAGCACCCAGCACCCTGAGCACTGAGCACCCAGCACCCTGAGCACTGAGCACCCTGCACCCTGAGTACTGAGCACCCAGCACCCCAAACACTGAGCACCGAGCACCCTGAGAACTGAGCACCGAGCACCCTGAGTACTGAGCACCCAGCACCATGAGTACTGAGCACCGAGCATCCAGAGTACTGAGCAACCTGAGTCCTGAGCACCCAGCACCCCGAGATTGAGCACCCAGCACCATGAGTACTGAGCACCGAGCACCCTGAGCACTGAGCACCCAGCACCCTGAGTACTGAGCACCAAGCACCCTGAGTACTGAGCACCCAGCACCCTGAGTACTGAGCACACAGCACCCTGAGTTCTGAGCACCCAGGACCCTTAGCACTGAGCACAATGAGTACTGAGCACCAAGCACCCTGAGCACTGAGGACCCAGCACCCTGAGTACTGAGCACCCAGCACCCTGAGCACTGAGGACCCAGCACCCCGAGCACTGAGCACCCAGCACCCTGATTACTGAGCACCCAGCACCCCGAGCACTGAGCACCGGGCACCCCGAGCACTGAGCACCCAGCACGCTGAGTACTGAGCACAGAGCACCCTGAGTACTGAGCACTGAGCACTGAGCACCCTGAGCACTGAGCACCCAGCACCCTGAGCACTGAGCACCCAGCATCCTGAGCACTGAGTACTGAGCACCCAGCACCCTGAGCACTGAGCACCCAGCACCCTGTGCACTGAACACCCAGCACCCTGAGTACTGAGCACCCAGCACCCCAAACACTGAGCACCGAGCACCCTGAGAACTGAGCACCGAGCAACCTGAGTACTGAGCACCCTGAGCACTGAGCACCCAGCATCCTGAGCACTCAGTACTGAGCACCCAGCACCCTGAGCACTGAGCACCCAGCACCCTGAGCACTGAGCACCCAGCACCCTGAGTACTGAGCACCCAGCACCCCAAACACTGAGCACCGAGCACCCTGAGAACTGAGCACCAAGCACCCTGAGTACTGAGCACCCAGCACCATGAGTACTGAGCACCGAGCACCCAGAGTACTGAGCAACCTGAGTACTGAGCACCCAGCACCCCGAGAATGAGCACCCAGCACCTTGAGTACTGAGCACTGAGCACCCTGAGCACTGAGCACCCAGCACCCTGAGTACTGAGCACCAAGCACCCTGAGTACTGAGCACCCAGCACCCTGAGTACTGAGCACCCAGCACCCTGTGTTCTGAGCACCCAGGACCCTTAGCACTGAGCACAATGAGTACTGAGCACCAAGCACCCTGAGCACTGAGGACCCAGCACCCTGAGTACTGAGCACCCAGCACCCTGAGCACTGAGGACCCAGCACCCCGAGCACTGAGCACCCAGCACCCTGAGTACTGAGCACCCAGCACCCCGAGCACTGAGCACCGGGCACCCCGAGCACTGAGCACCCAGCACGCTGAGTACTGAGCACAGAGCACCCTGAGTACTGAGCACTGAGCACTGAGCACCCTGAGCACTGAGCACCCAGCACCCTGAGCACTGAGCACCCAGCATCCTGAGCACTGAGTACTGAGCACCCAGCACCCTGAGCACTGAGCACCCAGCACCCTGTGCACTGAACACCCAGCACCCTGAGTACTGAGCACCCAGCACCCCAAACACTGAGCACCGAGCACCCTGAGAACTGAGCACCGAGCAACCTGAGTACTGAGCACCCAGCACCATGAGTACTGAGCATCGAGCACCCAGAGTACTGAGCAACCTGAGTACTGAGCACCCAGCACCCTGAGTACTGAGCACCGAGCTCCCCGAGCACTGAGCACCCTGAGTACTGAGCACCCAGCACCCCGATCACTGAGCACCCAGCTCCCTGAGCACTGAGCACCCACCACCCTGAGCACTGAGCACCCAGCTCCCTGAGTACTGAGCACCCAGCACGCTGAGTACTGAGCACCCAGCACCCCGAGCACTGAGCACCGAGCACCATGAGTACTGAGCACTGAGCACCCAGCAGCCTGTGTACTGAGCACTGAGCACCCTAAGTACTAAGCACCCAGCACTCTGAGTACTGAGCACCCAGCACCCTGAGCACTGAGCAACCAGCAGCCCGAGCACTGAGCACCCAGCATCCTGAGCACTGAGTACTGGGCACCCAGCACCCTGAGCACTGAGCACCCAGCACCCTGAGCACTGAGCACCCAGCACCCTGAGCACTGAGCACCCAGCACCCTGAGTACTGAGCACCCAGCACCCTGAGTACTGAGCACCCAGACCCTGAGCACTGAGCACCCAGCACCCCTAGCACTGTGCACCTAGCACCCTGAGTACTGAGAACCCAGCACCCTGAGTACCCAGCACCCTGAGTACTGAGCACCCAGCACCCTGAGTACTGAGCACCCAGACCCCGAGCACTGAGCACCCAGCACCCCTAGCACTGTGCACCTAGCACCCTGAGTACTAAAAACCCAGCACCCTGAGTACTGAGCACCCAGCACCCTGAGCACTGAGCACCCAGCAGCCCGAGCACTGAGCATCCAGCATCCTGAGCACTGAGTACTGGGCACCCAGCACCCTGAGCACTGAGCACCCAGCACCCTGAGCACTGAGCACCCAGCACCCTGAGTACTGAGCACCCAGCACCCCAAGCACTGAGCACCGAGCACCCTGAGTACTGAGCACCCAGCACGCTGAGCACTGAGCACCCAGCACCCCGAGTACTGAGCACATAGCACCCTGAGTACTGAGCACCCAGCACACTGAGTACTGAGCACCCAGCACCCCGAGCACTGAGCATCAAGCACCCTGAGCACTGAGCACCCAGCACCCTGAGCACTGAGCACCCAGCACCCTGAGCACTGAGCACCCAACGTACTGAGCACCGAGTACCCCGAGCACTGAGCACCCAGCACTGAGCACCCAGCACCCTGAGTAGTGAGCACCCAGCACCCTGAGTACTGAGCACCCAGCACCCTGAGCACTGAGCACCCAGCACTCTGAGCACTGAGCACCCAGCACCCTGAGTACTGAGCACCCAGCACCCCAAACACTGAGCACCGAGCACCCTGAGAACTGAGCACCGAGCACCCTGAGTATTGAGTACCCAGCACCATGAGTACTGAGCACCGAGCACCCAGAGTACTGAGCAACCTGAGTACTGAGCACCCAGCACCCCGAGAATGAGCACCCAGCACCATGAGTACTGAGCACCGAGCACCCTGAGCACTGAGCACCCAGCACCCGAAGCACTGAGCATCGAGCACCCTGAGTACTGAGCACCCAGCACGCTGAGCACTGAGCACCCAGCACCCCGAGTACTGAGCACCCAGCACCCTGAGTACTGAGCACCCAGCACACTGAGTACTGAGCACCCAGCACCCCGAGCACTGAGCACCCAGCACCCTGAGCACTGAGCACCCAGCACCCTGAGTACTGAGCATCAAGCACCCTGAGCACTGAGCACCCAGCACCCTGAGCACTGAGCACCCAGCACCCTGAGCACTGAGCACCCAACGTACTGAGCACCGAGCACCCCGAGCACTGAGCACCCAGCACTGAGCACCCAGCACCCTGAGTACTGAGCACCCAGCACCCTGAGTACTGAGCACCGAGCTCCCCGAGCACTGAGCACCGGGCACCCCGAGCACTGAGCACCCAGCACCCTGAGTACTGAGCACCCAGCACCCTGAGTACTGAGCACTGAGCACTGAGCACCCTGAGTACTGAGCACCCAGCACACTGAGTGCTGAGCACCCAGCACCCTGAGCACTGAGCACCCAGCACCCTGAGTACTGAGCACCCAGCACCCTGAGCACTGAGCCCCCAGCACCCTGAGCACTGAGCACTCAGCACCCAGAGCACTGAGCACCCAGCACCCTGAGCACTGAGCACCCAGCACCCTGAGTACTGAGCACCCAGCGCCCTGAGTACTGAGCACCCAGACCCTGAGCACTGAGCACCCAGCACCCCTAGCACTGAGCACCCAGCACCCTGAGTACTGAGAACCCAGCACCCTGAGTACTGAGCACCCAGCACCCTGAGCACTGAGCACCCAGTAGCCCGAGCACTGAGCACCCAGCATCCTGAGCACTGAGTACTGGGCACCCAGCACCGTGAGCACTGAGCACCCAGCACCCTGAGCACTGAGCACCCAGCACCCTGAGTACTGAGCACCCAGCACCCCAAGCACTGAGCACCGAGCACCCTTTGTACTGAGCACCCAGCACGCTGAGCACTGAGCACCCAGCACCCCGAGTACTGAGCACCCAGCACCCTGAGTACTGAGCACCCAGCACCCTGAGTACTGAGCACCCAGCACCCTGAGTACTGCGCACCCAGCACCATGAGTACTGAGCACCCAGCACCGCGAGCACTGAGCACCCAGCACCCTGAGCACTGAGCACCCAGCACCCCGAGTACTGAGCACCCAGCACCCTGAGTACTGAGCACCCAGAACACTGAGTACTGAGCACCCAGCACCCCGAGCCGTGAGCACCCGGCACCCTGAGCACTGAGCACCCAGCACCCTGAGTACTGAGCATCAAGCACCCTGAGCACTGAGCACCCAGCACCCTGAGCACTTAGCACCCAGCACCCTGAGCACTGAGCACCCAACGTACTGAGCACCGAGCACCCTGAGCACTGAGCACCCAGCACTGAGCACCCAGCACCCTGAGTACTGAGCACCCAGCACCATGAGTACTGAGCACCGAGCACCCCGAGCACTGAGCACCGGGCACCCCGAGCACTGAGCACCCAGCACCCTGAGTACTGAGCACCCAGCACCCTGAGTACTGAGCACTGAGCACTGAGCACACTGAGTACTGAGCACCCAGCACCCTGAGCACTGAGCACCAAGTACCCTGAGCACTGAGCACCCAGCACCCTGAGAACTGAGCACCCAGCACCACAAACACTGAGCACCGAGCACCCTGAGAACTGAGCACCGAGCACCCTGAGTACTGAGCACCCAGCAACATGAGTACTGAACACGGAGCACCCAGAGTACAGAACAACCTGAGTACTGAGCACCCAGCACCCCGAGAATGAGCACCCAGCACCATGAGTACTGAGCACCCAGCACCCTGAGCACTGAGCACCCAGCACCCTGAGTACTGAGCACCAAGCACCCTGAGTACTGAGCACCCAGCACCCTGAGTACTGAGCACCCAGCACCCTGAGTTCTGAGCACCCCGCACCCTGAGCACTGAGCACACTGAGTACTGAGCACCCAGCACCCTGAGCACTGAGGACCCAGCACCCTGAGTACTGAGCACCCAGCACCCTGAGCACTGAGGACCCAGCACCGCGAGCGCTGAGCACCCAGCACCCTGAGTACTGAGCACCCAGCACCCCAAGCACTGAGCACCGGGCACCCCGAGCACTGAGCACCCAGCACCCTGAGTACTGAGGACCCAGCACCCTGAGTACTGAGCACTGAGCACTGAGCACCCTGAGCACTGAGCACCCAGCACACTGAGCACTGAGCACCCAGCATCCTGAGCACTGAGTACTGAGCACCCAGCACGCTGAGCACTGAGCACCCAGCACCCTGAGCACTGAGCACCCAGCACCCTGAGTACTGAGCACCCAGCACCCCAAACACTGAGCACCGAGCACCCTGAGAACTGAGCACCGAGCACCCTGAGTACTGAGCACCCAGCACCATCAGTACTGAGCACCGAGCACCCAGAGTACTGAGCAACCTGAGTACTGAGCACCCAGCACCCCGAGAATGAGCACCCAGCACCATGAGTACTGAGCACCGAGCACCCTGAGCACTGAGCACCCAGCACTCTGAGTACTGAGCACCAAGCACCCTGAGTACTGAGCACCCAGCACCCTGAGTACTGAGCACCCAGCACCATGAGTTCTGAGCACCCAGCACCCTGAGCACTGAGCACACTGAGTACTAAGCACCCAGCACCCTGAGCACTGAGGACCCAGCACCCTGAGTACTGAGCACCCAGCACCCTGAGCACTGAAGACCCAGCACCGGGAGCACTGAGCACCCAGCACCCTGAGTACTGAGCACCCAGCACCCTGAGCACTGAGGACCCAGCACCCCGAGCACTGAGCACCCAGCACGCTGAGTACTGTGCACTGAGCACCAAGCACCCTGAGTACTGAGCACCCATCACCCCGAGCACTGAGCACCCAGCACCCCGAGCCCTGAGCACTGAGCACCCTGAGTACTGAGCACTGAGCACCCTTAGTACTGAGCACTGAGCACCCTGAGTACTGAGCACCCAGCACCCTGAGCACTGAGTACGGAGCACCCCGAGGACTGAGCAACCAGCACCGTGAGCACTGAGCACCCAGCACCTTGAGTACTGAGCACCTAGCACCCCGAGCACTGAGCACATAGCACCCTAAGTACTGAGCACCCAGCACCCTGAGCACTGAGCACCCAGCACCCCGAGCACTGAGCACCCAGCACCCTGAGTACTGAGCACCCAGCAACCTGAGTGCTGAGCACCCAGCACCCCGAGCACTGAGCACCCAGCACCCTGTGTACTGAGCACCGAGCACCCCGAGCATTTTGCACCCAGCTCCCTGAGTACTGAGCACCCAGCACCCCGAGAATGAGCACCCAGCACCCCGAGCACTGAGCACCCAGCACCCTGAGCACTGAACACACAGCACCCTGAGTACTGAGCACCCAGCACCCTGAGTACTGAGCACCCAGCACCCCGAGCACTGAGCACCCAGCACCCCGAGCACTGAGCACTCAGCACCCTGTGTACTGAACAATGAGTACCCAGTACCCCCGAGCACTGAGACCCAGCACCCTGAGCACTGAGCACCCAGCAGCCCGAGTACTGAGCACCCAGCACCCCGAGCACTGAGCACCCAGCACCTCGAGCACTGAGCACCCAGCACCCTGAGTACTGAGCACCCAGCACCCCAAGCATTGAGCACCCAGCACCCTGAGTACTGAGCATCAAGCACCCTGAGCACTGAGCACCCAGCACCTTGAGCACTGAGCACCCAGCACCCTGAGCACTGAGCACCTAACGTACTGAGCACCGAGCACCCCGAGCACTGAGCACCCAGCACTGAGCACCCAGCACCCTGAGCACTGAGCACCCAGCACCCTGAGTACTGAGCACCCAGCGCCCTGAGTACTGAGCACCCAGACCCTGAGCACTGAGCACCCAGCACCCCTAGCACTGAGCACCCAGCACCCTGAGTACTGAGAACCCAGCACCCTGAGTACTGAGCACCCAGCACCCTGAGCACTGAGCACCCAGTAGCCCGAGCACTGAGCACCCAGCATCCTGAGCACTGAGTACTGGGCACCCAGCACCGTGAGCACTGAGCACCCAGCACCCTGAGCACTGAGCACCCAGCACCCTGAGTACTGAGCACCCAGCACGCCAAGCACTGAGCACCGAGCACCCTTTGTACTGAGCACCCAGCACGCTGAGCACTGAGCACCCAGCACCCCGAGTACTGAGCACCCAGCACCCTGAGTACTGAGCACCCAGCACCCTGAGTACTGAGCACCCAGCACCCTGAGTACTGCGCACCCAGCACCATGAGTACTGAGCACCCAGCACCGCGAGCACTGAGCACCCAGCACCCTGAGCACTGAGCACCCAGCACCCCGAGTACTGAGCACCCAGCACCCTGAGTACTGAGCACCCAGAACACTGAGTACTGAGCACCCAGCACCCCGAGCCGTGAGCACCCGGCACCCTGAGCACTGAGCACCCAGCACCCTGAGTACTGAGCATCAAGCACCCTGAGCACTGAGCACCCAGCACCCTGAGCACTGAGCACCCAGCACCCTGAGCACTGAGCACCCAACGTACTGAGCACCGAGCACCCTGAGCACTGAGCACCCAGCACTGAGCACCCAGCACCCTGAGTACTGAGCACCCAGCACCATGAGTACTGAGCACCGAGCACCCCGAGCACTGAGCACCGGGCACCCCGAGCACTGAGCACCCAGCACCCTGAGTACTGAGCACCCAGCACCCTGAGTACTGAGCACTGAGCACTGAGCACACTGAGTACTGAGCACCCAGCACCCTGAGCACTGAGCACCAAGTACCCTGAGCACTGAGCACCCAGCACCCTGAGAACTGAGCACCCAGCACCCCAAACACTGAGCACCGAGCACCCTGAGAACTGAGCACCGAGCACCCTGAGTACTGAGCACCCAGCAACATGAGTACTGAACACGGAGCACCCAGAGTACAGAACAACCTGAGTACTGAGCACCCAGCACCCCGAGAATGAGCACCCAGCACCATGAGTACTGAGCACCCAGCACCCTGAGCACTGAGCACCCAGCACCCTGAGTACTGAGCACCAAGCACCCTGAGTACTGAGCACCCAGCACCCTGAGTACTGAGCACCCAGCACCCTGAGTTCTGAGCACCCCGCACCCTGAGCACTGAGCACACTGAGTACTGAGCACCCAGCACCCTGAGCACTGAGGACCCTGCACCCTGAGTACTGAGCACCCAGCACCCTGAGCACTGAGGACCCAGCACCGCGAGCGCTGAGCACCCAGCACCCTGAGTACTGAGCACCCAGCACCCCAAGCACTGAGCACCGGGCACCCCGAGCACTGAGCACCCAGCACCCTGAGTACTGAGGACCCAGCACCCTGAGTACTGAGCACTGAGCACTGAGCACCCTGAGCACTGAGCACCCAGCACACTGAGCACTGAGCACCCAGCATCCTGAGCACTGAGTACTGAGCACCCAGCACGCTGAGCACTGAGCACCCAGCACCCTGAGCACTGAGCACCCAGCACCCTGAGTACTGAGCACCCAGCACCCCAAACACTGAGCACCGAGCACCCTGAGAACTGAGCACCGAGCACCCTGAGTACTGAGCACCCAGCACCATCAGTACTGAGCACCGAGCACCCAGAGTACTGAGCAACCTGAGTACTGAGCACCCAGCACCCCGAGAATGATCACCCAGCACCATGAGTACTGAGCACCGAGCACCCCGAGCACTGAGCACCGGGCACCCCGAGCACTGAGCACCCAGCAACCTGAGTGCTGAGCACCCAGCACCCCGAGCACTGAGCACCCAGCACCCTGTGTACTGAGCACCGAGCACCCCGAGCATTTTGCACCCAGCTCCCTGAGTACTGAGCACCCAGCACCCCGAGAATGAGCACCCAGCACCCCGAGCACTGAGCACCCAGCACCCTGAGCACTGAACACACAGCACCCTGAGTACTGAGCACCCAGCACCCTGAGTACTGAGCACCCAGCACCCCGAGCACTGAGCACCCAGCACCCCGAGCACTGAGCACTCAGCACCCTGTGTACTGAACAATGAGTACCCAGTACCCCCGAGCACTGAGACCCAGCACCCTGAGCACTGAGCACCCAGCAGCCCGAGTACTGAGCACCCAGCACCCCGAGCACTGAGCACCCAGCACCTCGAGCACTGAGCACCCAGCACCCTGAGTACTGAGCACCCAGCACCCCAAGCATTGAGCACCCAGCACCCTGAGTACTGAGCATCAAGCACCCTGAGCACTGAGCACCCAGCACCTTGAGCACTGAGCACCCAGCACCCTGAGCACTGAGCACCTAACGTACTGAGCACCGAGCACCCCGAGCACTGAGCACCCAGCACTGAGCACCCAGCACCCTGAGTACTGAGCACCCAGCACCATGAGTACTGAGCACCGAGCACCCCGAACACTGAGCACCGGGCACCCCGAGCACTGAGCACCCAGCACCCTGAGTACTGAGCACCCAGCACCCTGAGTACTGAGCACTGAGCACTGAGCACCCTGAGTACTGAGCACCCAGCACCCTGAGCACTGAGCACCAAGCACCCTGAGCACTGAGCACCCAGCACCCTGAGTACTGAGCACCCAGCACCCCAAACACTGAGCACCGAGCACCCTGAGATCTGAGCACCGAGCACCCTGAGTACTGAGCACCCAGCACCATGAGTACTGAACACAAAGCACCCAGAGTACTGAACAACCTGAGTACTGAGCACCCAGCACCCCGAGAATGATCACCCAGCACCATGAGTACTGAGCACCGAGCACCCCGAGCACTGAGCACCGGGCACCCCGAGCACTGAGCACCCAGCACCCTGAGTACTGAGCACCCAGCACCCTGAGTACTGAGCACTGAGCACTGAGCACCCTGAGTACTGAGCACCCAGCACGATGAGTACTGAGCACCGAGCACCCCGAGCACTGAGGACCCAGCACCCCAAGCACTGAGCACCGGGCACACCGAGCACTGAGCACCCAGCACCCTGAGTACTGGGGACCCAGGACCCTGAGTACTGAGCACTGAGCACTGAGCACCCTGAGCACTGAGCACCCAGCACCCTGAGCACTGAGCACCCAGCATCCTGAGCACTGAGTACTGAGCACCCAGCACGCTGAGCACTGAGCACCCAGCACCCTGAGCACTGAGCACCCAGAACCCTGAGTACTGAGCACCCAGCACCCCAAACACTGAGCACCGAGCACCCTGAGAACTGAGCACCGAGCACCCTGAGTAATGAGCACCAAGCACCATCAGTACTGAGCACCGAGCACCCAGAGTACTGAGCAACCTGAGTACTGAGCACCCACCACCCCGAGAATGAGCACCCAGCACCATGAGTACTGAGCACCGAGCACCCTGAGCACTGAGCACCCAGCACTCTGAGTACTGAGCACCAAGCAACCTGAGTACTGAGCACCCAGCACCCTGAGTACTGAGCACCCAGCACCATGAGTTCTGAGCACCCAGCACCCTGAGCACTGAGCACACTGAGTACTGAGCACCCAGCACCCTGAGCACTGAGGACCCAGCACCCTGAGTACTGAGCACCCAGCACCCTGAGCACTGAGGACCCAGCACCCCGAGCACTGATCACCCAGCACCCTGAGTACTGAGCATCCAGCACCCTGAGCACTGAGGACCCAGCACCCCGAGCACTGAGCACCCAGCACGCTGAGTACTGAGCACTGAGCACCCAGCACCCTGAGTACTGAGCACCCATCACCCGAGCACTGAGCACCCAGCACCCTGAGTACTGAGCAACCAGCACCCTGAGTACTGAGCACCAAGCACCCTGAGTACTGAGCACCCAGCACCCTGAGTACTGAGCACCCAGCACCCTGAGTTCTGAGCACCCCGCACCCTGAGCACTGAGCACACTGAGTACTGAGCACCCAGCACCCTGAGCACTGAGGACCCAGCACCCTGAGTACTGAGCACCCAGCACCCTGAGCACTGAGGACCCAGCACCGCGAGCGCTGAGCACCCAGCACCCTGAGTACTGAGCACCCAGCACCCCAAGCACTGAGCACCGGGCACCCCGAGCACTGAGCACCCAGCACCCTGAGTACTGAGGACCCAGCACCCTGAGTACTGAGCACTGAGCACTGAGCACCCTGAGCACTGAGCACCCAGCACACTGAGCACTGAGCACCCAGCATCCTGAGCACTGAGTACTGAGCACCCAGCACGCTGAGCACTGAGCACCCAGCACCCTGAGCACTGAGCACCCAGCACCCTGAGTACTGAGCACCCAGCACCCCAAACACTGAGCACCGAGCACCCTGAGAACTGAGCACCGAGCACCCTGAGTACTGAGCACCCAGCACCATCAGTACTGAGCACCGAGCACCCAGAGTACTGAGCAACCTGAGTACTGAGCACCCAGCACCCCGAGAATGAGCACCCAGCACCATGAGTACTGAGCACCGAGCACCCTGAGCACTGAGCACCCAGCACTCTGAGTACTGAGCACCAAGCACCCTGAGTACTGAGCACCCAGTACCCTGAGTACTGAGCACCCAGCACCATGAGTTCTGAGCACCCAGCACCCTGAGCACTGAGCACACTGAGTACTAAGCACCCAGCACCCTGAGCACTGAGGACCCAGCACCCTGAGTACTGAGCACCCAGCACCCTGAGCACTGAAGACCCAGCACCGGGAGCACTGAGCACCCAGCACCCTGAGTACTGAGCACCCAGCACCCTGAGCACTGAGGACCCAGCACCCCGAGCACTGAGCACCCAGCACGCTGAGTACTGTGCACTGAGCACCAAGCACCCTGAGTACTGAGCACCCATCACCCCGAGCACTGAGCACCCAGCACCCCGAGCCCTGAGCACTGAGCACCCTGAGTACTGAGCACTGAGCACCCTTAGTACTGAGCACTGAGCACCCTGAGTACTGAGCACCCAGCACCCTGAGCACTGAGTACGGAGCACCCCGAGGACTGAGCAACCAGCACCGTGAGCACTGAGCACCCAGCACCTTGAGTACTGAGCACCGAGCACCCCGAGCTCTGAGCACATAGCACCCTAAGTACTGAGCACCCAGCACCCTGAGCACTGAGCACCCAGCACCCTGAGCACTGAGCACCCACCACCCTGAGCACTGAGCACCCAGCTCCCTGAGTACTGAGCACCCAGCACGCTGAGTACTGAGCACCCAGCACCCCGAGCACTGAGCACCGAGCACCATGAGTACTGAGCACTGAGCACCCAGCACCCTGAGTACTGAGCACCCAGCACCCTGAGTTCTGAGCACCCCGCACCCTGAGCACTGAGCACACTGAGTACTGAGCACCCAGCACCCTGAGCACTGAGGACCCAGCACCCTGAGTACTGAGCACCCAGCACCCTGAGCACTGAGGACCCAGCACCGCGAGCGCTGAGCACCCAGCACCCTGAGTACTGAGCACCCAGCACCCCAAGCACTGAGCACCGGGCACCCCGAGCACTGAGCACCCAGCACCCTGAGTACTGAGGACCCAGCACCCTGAGTACTGAGCACTGAGCACTGAGCACCCTGAGCACTGAGCACCCAGCACACTGAGCACTGAGCACCCAGCATCCTGAGCACTGAGTACTGAGCACCCAGCACGCTGAGCACTGAGCACCCAGCACCCTGAGCACTGAGCACCCAGCACCCTGAGTACTGAGCACCCAGCACCCCAAACACTGAGCACCGAGCACCCTGAGAACTGAGCACCGAGCACCCTGAGTACTGAGCACCCAGCACCATCAGTACTGAGCACCGAGCACCCAGAGTACTGAGCAACCTGAGTACTGAGCACCCAGCACCCCGAGAATGATCACCCAGCACCATGAGTACTGAGCACCGAGCACCCCGAGCACTGAGCACCGGGCACCCCGAGCACTGAGCATCCAGCAACCTGAGTGCTGAGCACCCAGCACCCCGAGCACTGAGCACCCAGCACCCTGTGTACTGAGCACCGAGCACCCCGAGCATTTTGCACCCAGCTCCCTGAGTACTGAGCACCCAGCACCCCGAGAATGAGCACCCAGCACCCCGAGCACTGAGCACCCAGCACCCTGAGCACTGAACACACAGCACCCTGAGTACTGAGCACCCAGCACCCTGAGTACTGAGCACCCAGCACCCCGAGCACTGAGCACCCAGCACCCCGAGCACTGAGCACTCAGCACCCTGTGTACTGAACAATGAGTACCCAGTACCCCCGAGCACTGAGACCCAGCACCCTGAGCACTGAGCACCCAGCAGCCCGAGTACTGAGCACCCAGCACCCCGAGCACTGAGCACCCAGCACCTCGAGCACTGAGCACCCAGCACCCTGAGTACTGAGCACCCAGCACCCCAAGCATTGAGCACCCAGCACCCTGAGTACTGAGCATCAAGCACCCTGAGCACTGAGCACCCAGCACCTTGAGCACTGAGCACCCAGCACCCTGAGCACTGAGCACCTAACGTACTGAGCACCGAGCACCCCGAGCACTGAGCACCCAGCACTGAGCACCCAGCACCCTGAGTACTGAGCACCCAGCACCATGAGTACTGAGCACCGAGCACCCCGAACACTGAGCACCGGGCACCCCGAGCACTGAGCACCCAGCACCCTGAGTACTGAGCACCCAGCACCCTGAGTACTGAGCACTGAGCACTGAGCACCCTGAGTACTGAGCACCCAGCACCCTGAGCACTGAGCACCAAGCACCCTGAGCACTGAGCACCCAGCACCCTGAGTACTGAGCACCCAGCACCCCAAACACTGAGCACCGAGCACCCTGAGATCTGAGCACCGAGCACCCTGAGTACTGAGCACCCAGCACCATGAGTACTGAACACGGAGCACCCAGAGTACTGAACAACCTGAGTACTGAGCACCCAGCACCCCGAGAATGATCACCCAGCACCATGAGTACTGAGCACCGAGCACACCGAGCACTGAGCACCGGGCACCCCGAGCACTGAGCACCCAGCACCCTGAGTACTGAGCACCCAGCACCCTGAGTACTGAGCACTGAGCACTGAGCACCCTGAGTACTGAGCACCCAGCACCATGAGTACTGAGCACCGAGCACCCCGAGCACTGAGGACCCAGCACCCCAAGCACTGAGCACCGGGCACACCGAGCACTGAGCACCCAGCACCCTGAGTACTGGGGACCCAGGACCCTGAGTACTGAGCACTGAGCACTGAGCACCCTGAGCACTGAGCACCCAGCACCCTGAGCACTGAGCACCCAGCATCCTGAGCACTGAGTACTGAGCACCCAGCACGCTGAGCACTGAGCACCCAGCACCCTGAGCACTGAGCACCCAGAACCCTGAGTACTGAGCACCCAGCACCCCAAACACTGAGCACCGAGCACCCTGAGAACTGAGCACCGAGCACCCTGAGTAATGAGCACCAAGCACCATCAGTACTGAGCACCGAGCACCCACAGTACTGAGCAACCTGAGTACTGAGCACCCACCACCCCGAGAATGAGCACCCAGCACCATGAGTACTGAGCACCGAGCACCCTGAGCACTGAGCACCCAGCACTCTGAGTACTGAGCACCAAGCAACCTGAGTACTGAGCACCCAGCACCCTGAGTACTGAGCACCCAGCACCATGAGTTCTGAGCACCCAGCACCCTGAGCACTGAGCACACTGAGTACTGAGCACCCAGCACCCTGAGCACTGAGGACCCAGCACCCTGAGTACTGAGCACCCAGCACCCTGAGCACTGAGGACCCAGCACCCCGAGCACTGATCACCCAGCACCCTGAGTACTGAGCACCCAGCACCCTGAGCACTGAGGACCCAGCACCCCGAGCACTGAGCACCCAGCACGCTGAGTACTGAGCACTGAGCACCCAGCACCCTGAGTACTGAGCACCCATCACCCGAGCACTGAGCACCCAGCACCCTGAGTACTGAGCAACCAGCACCCTGAGTACTGAGCACCAAGCACCCTGAGTACTGAGCACCCAGCACCCTGAGTACTGAGCACCCAGCACCCTGAGTTCTGAGCACCCCGCACCCTGAGCACTGAGCACACTGAGTACTGAGCACCCAGCACGCTGAGCACTGAGCACCCAGCACCCTGAGCACTGAGCACCCAGCACCCTGAGTACTGAGCACCCAGCACCCCAAACACTGAGCACCGAGCACCCTGAGAACTGAGCACCGAGCACCCTGAGTACTGAGCACCCAGCACCATCAGTACTGAGCACCGAGCACCCAGAGTACTGAGCAACCTGAGTACTGAGCACCCAGCACCCCGAGAATGAGCACCCAGCACCATGAGTACTGAGCACCGAGCACCCTGAGCACTGAGCACCCAGCACTCTGAGTACTGAGCACCCAGCACCCTGAGTACTGAGCACCCAGCACCCTGAGTTCTGAGCACCCCGCACCCTGAGCACTGAGCACACTGAGTACTGAGCACCCAGCACCCTGAGCACTGAGGACCCAGCACCCTGAGTACTGAGCACCCAGCACCCTGAGCACTGAGGACCCAGCACCGCGAGCGCTGAGCACCCAGCACCCTGAGTACTGAGCACCCAGCACCCCAAGCACTGAGCACCGGGCACCCCGAGCACTGAGCACCCAGCACCCTGAGTACTGAGGACCCAGCACCCTGAGTACTGAGCACTGAGCACTGAGCACCCTGAGCACTGAGCACCCAGCACACTGAGCACTGAGCACCCAGCATCCTGAGCACTGAGTACTGAGCACCCAGCACGCTGAGCACTGAGCACCCAGCACCCTGAGCACTGAGCACCCAGCACCCTGAGTACTGAGCACCCAGCACCCCAAACACTGAGCACCGAGCACCCTGAGAACTGAGCACCGAGCACCCTGAGTACTGAGCACCCAGCACCATCAGTACTGAGCACCGAGCACCCAGAGTACTGAGCAACCTGAGTACTGAGCACCCAGCACCCCGAGAATGAGCACCCAGCACCATGAGTACTGAGCACCGAGCACCCTGAGCACTGAGCACCCAGCACTCTGAGTACTGAGCACCAAGCACCCTGAGTACTGAGCACCCAGTACCCTGAGTACTGAGCACCCAGCACCATGAGTTCTGAGCACCCAGCACCCTGAGCACTGAGCACACTGAGTACTAAGCACCCAGCACCCTGAGCACTGAGGACCCAGCACCCTGAGTACTGAGCACCCAGCACCCTGAGCACTGAAGACCCAGCACCGGGAGCACTGAGCACCCAGCACCCTGAGTACTGAGCACCCAGCACCCTGAGCACTGAGGACCCAGCACCCCGAGCACTGAGCACCCAGCACGCTGAGTACTGTGCACTGAGCACCAAGCACCCTGAGTACTGAGCACCCATCACCCCGAGCACTGAGCACCCAGCACCCCGAGCCCTGAGCACTGAGCACCCTGAGTACTGAGCACTGAGCACCCTTAGTACTGAGCACTGAGCACCCTGAGTACTGAGCACCCAGCACCCTGAGCACTGAGTACGGAGCACCCCGAGGACTGAGCAACCAGCACCGTGAGCACTGAGCACCCAGCACCTTGAGTACTGAGCACCGAGCACCCCGAGCACTGAGCACATAGCACCCTAAGTACTGAGCACCCAGCACCCTGAGCACTGAGCACCCAGCACCCCGAGCACTGAGCACCCAGCACCCAGAGTACTGAGCACCCAGCAACCTGAGTGCTGAGCACCCAGCACCCCGAGCACTGAGCACCCAGCACCCTGTGTACTGAGCACCGAGCACCCTGAGCATTTTGCACCCAGCTCCCTGAGTACTGAGCACCCAGCACCCCGAGAATGAGCACCCAGCACCCCGAGCACTGAGCACCCAGCACCCTGAGCACTGAACACACAGCACCCTGAGAACTGAGCACCCAGCACCCTGAGTACTGAGCACCCAGCACCCCGAGCACTGAGCACCCAGCACCCCGAGCACTGAGCACTCAGCACCCTGTGTACTGAACAATGAGTACCCAGTACCCCCGAGCACTGAGACCCAGCACCCTGAGCACTGAGCACCCAGCAGCCCGAGTACTGAGCACCCAGCACCCCGAGCACTGAGCACCCAGCACCTCGAGCACTGAGCACCCAGCACCCTGAGTACTGAGCACCCAGCACCCCAAGCATTGAGCACCCAGCACCCTGAGTACTGAGCATCAAGCACCCTGAGCACTGAGCACCCAGCACCTTGAGCACTGAGCACCCAGCACCCTGAGTACTGAGCACCCAGCACCCCAAGCACTGAGCACCGAGCACCCTTTGTACTGAGCACCCAGCACGCTGAGCACCCAGCACCCCGAGTACTGAGCACCCAGCACCCTGAGTACTGAGCACCCAGCACCCTGAGTACTGAGCACCCAGCACCCTGAGTACTGCGCACCCAGCACCATGAGTACTGAGCACCCAGCACCGCGAGCACTGAGCACCCAGCACCCTGAGCACTGAGCACCCAGCACCCCGAGTACTGAGCACCCAGCACCCTGAGTACTGAGCACCCAGAACACTGAGTACTGAGCACCCAGCACCCCGAGCCGTGAGCACCCGGCACCCTGAGCACTGAGCACCCAGCACCCTGAGTACTGAGCATCAAGCACCCTGAGCACTGAGCACCCAACGTACTGAGCACCGAGCACCCTGAGCACTGAGCACCCAGCACTGAGCACCCAGCACCCTGAGTACTGAGCACCCAGCACCATGAGTACTGAGCACCGAGCACCCCGAGCACTGAGCACCGGGCACCCCGAGCACTGAGCACCCAGCACCCTGAGTACTGAGCACCCAGCACCCTGAGTACTGAGCACTGAGCACTGAGCACACTGAGTACTGAGCACCCAGCACCCTGAGCACTGAGCACCAAGTACCCTGAGCACTGAGCACCCAGCACCCTGAGAACTGAGCACCCAGCACCCCAAACACTGAGCACCGAGCACCCTGAGAACTGAGCACCGAGCACCCTGAGTACTGAGCACCCAGCAACATGAGTACTGAACACGGAGCACCCAGAGTACAGAACAACCTGAGTACTGAGCACCCAGCACCCCGAGAATGAGCACCCAGCACCATGAGTACTGAGCACCCAGCACCCTGAGCACTGAGCACCCAGCACCCTGAGTACTGAGCACCAAGCACCCTGAGTACTGAGCACCCAGCACCCTGAGTACTGAGCACCCAGCACCCTGAGTTCTGAGCACCCCGCACCCTGAGCACTGAGCACACTGAGTACTGAGCACCCAGCACCCTGAGCACTGAGGACCCAGCACCCTGAGTACTGAGCACCCAGCACCCTGAGCACTGAGGACCCAGCACCGCGAGCGCTGAGCACCCAGCACCCTGAGTACTGAGCACCCAGCACCCCAAGCACTGAGCACCGGGCACCCCGAGCACTGAGCACCCAGCACCCTGAGTACTGAGGACCCAGCACCCTGAGTACTGAGCACTGAGCACTGAGCACCCTGAGCACTGAGCACCCAGCACACTGAGCACTGAGCACCCAGCATCCTGAGCACTGAGTACTGAGCACCCAGCACGCTGAGCACTGAGCACCCAGCACCCTGAGCACTGAGCACCCAGCACTCTGAGTACTGAGCACCAAGCACCCTGAGTACTGAGCACCCAGCACCCTGAGTACTGAGCACCCAGCACCATGAGTTCTGAGCACCCAGCACCCTGAGCACTGAGCACACTGAGTACTAAGCACCCAGCACCCTGAGCACTGAGGACCCAGCACCCTGAGTACTGAGCACCCAGCACCCTGAGCACTGAAGACCCAGCACCGGGAGCACTGAGCACCCAGCACCCTGAGTACTGAGCACCCAGCACCCTGAGCACTGAGGACCCAGCACCCCGAGCACTGAGCACCCAGCACGCTGAGTACTGTGCACTGAGCACCAAGCACCCTGAGTACTGAGCACCCATCACCCCGAGCACTGAGCACCCAGCACCCCGAGCCCTGAGCACTGAGCACCCTGAGTACTGAGCACTGAGCACCCTTAGTACTGAGCACTGAGCACCCTGAGTACTGAGCACCCAGCACCCTGAGCACTGAGTACGGAGCACCCCGAGGACTGAGCAACCAGCACCGTGAGCACTGAGCACCCAGCACCTTGAGTACTGAGCACCGAGCACCCCGAGCACTGAGCACATAGCACCCTAAGTACTGAGCACCCAGCACCCTGAGCACTGAGCACCCAGCACCCCGAGCACTGAGCACCCAGCACCCTGAGTACTGAGCACCCAGCAACCTGAGTGCTGAGCACCCAGCACCCCGAGCACTGAGCACCCAGCACCCTGTGTACTGAGCACCGAGCACCCCGAGCATTTTGCACCCAGCTCCCTGAGTACTGAGCACCCAGCACCCCGAGAATGAGCACCCAGCACCCCGAGCACTGAGCACCCAGCACCCTGAGCACTGAACACACAGCACCCTGAGTACTGAGCACCCAGCACCCTGAGTACTGAGCACCCAGCACCCCGAGCACTGAGCACCCAGCACCCCGAGCACTGAGCACTCAGCACCCTGTGTACTGAACAATGAGTACCCAGTACCCCCGAGCACTGAGACCCAGCACCCTGAGCACTGAGCACCCAGCAGCCCGAGTACTGAGCACCCAGCACCCCGAGCACTGAGCACCCAGCACCTCGAGCACTGAGCACCCAGCACCCTGAGTACTGAGCACCCAGCACCCCAAGCATTGAGCACCCAGCACCCTGAGTACTGAGCATCAAGCACCCTGAGCACTGAGCACCCAGCACCTTGAGCACTGAGCACCCAGCACCCTGAGCACTGAGCACCTAACGTACTGAGCACCGAGCACCCCGAGCACTGAGCACCCAGCACTGAGCACCCAGCACCCTGAGTACTGAGCACCCAGCACCATGAGTACTGAGCACCGAGCACCCCGAGCACTGAGCACCGGGCACCCCGAGCACTGAGCACCCAGCACCCTGAGTACTGAGCACCCAGCACCCTGAGTACTGAGCACTGAGCACTGAGCACCCTGAGTACTGAGCACCCAGCACCCTGAGCACTGAGCACCAAGCACCCTGAGCACTGAGCACCCAGCACCCCGAGGACTGAGCACCCAGCACCCTGAGTACTGAGCACCCAGCACCCTGAGCACTGAGCACCCAGCACCCTGAGTACTGAGCACCCAGCACCCCAAACACTGAGCACCGAGCACCCTGAGAACTGAGCACCGAGCACCCTGAGTACTGAGCACCCAGCACCATCAGTACTGAGCACCGAGCACCCAGAGTACTGAGCAACCTGAGTACTGAGCACCCAGCACCCCGAGAATGAGCACCCAGCACCATGAGTACTGAGCACCGAGCACCCTGAGCACTGAGCACCCAGCACTCTGAGTACTGAGCACCAAGCACCCTGAGTACTGAGCACCCTGCACCCTGAGTACTGAGCACCCAGCACCATGAGTTCTGAGCACCCAGCACCCTGAGCACTGAGCACACTGAGTACTAAGCACCCAGCACCCTGAGCACTGAGGACCCAGCACCCTGAGTACTGAGCACCCAGCACCCTGAGCACTGAAGACCCAGCACCGGGAGCACTGAGCACCCAGCACCCTGAGTACTGAGCACCCAGCACCCTGAGCACTGAGGACCCAGCACCCCGAGCACTGAGCACCCAGCACGCTGAGTACTGTGCACTGAGCACCAAGCACCCTGAGTACTGAGCACCCATCACCCCGAGCACTGAGCACCCAGCACCCCGAGCCCTGAGCACTGAGCACCCTGAGTACTGAGCACTGAGCACCCTTAGTACTGAGCACTGAGCACCCTGAGTACTGAGCACCCAGCACCCTGAGCACTGAGTACGGAGCACCCCGAGGACTGAGCAACCAGCACCGTGAGCACTGAGCACCCAGCACCTTGAGTACTGAGCACCGAGCACCCCGAGCACTGAGCACATAGCACCCTAAGTACTGAGCACCCAGCACCCTGAGCACTGAGCACCCAGCACCCCGAGCACTGAGCACCCAGCACCCAGAGTACTGAGCACCCAGCAACCTGAGTGCTGAGCACCCAGCACCCCGAGCACTGAGCACCCAGCACCCTGTGTACTGAGCACCGAGCACCCTGAGCATTTTGCACCCAGCTCCCTGAGTACTGAGCACCCAGCACCCCGAGAATGAGCACCCAGCACCCCGAGCACTGAGCACCCAGCACCCTGAGCACTGAACACACAGCACCCTGAGTACTGAGCACCCAGCACCCTGAGTACTGAGCACCCAGCACCCCGAGCACTGAGCACCCAGCACCCCGAGCACTGAGCACTCAGCACCCTGTGTACTGAACAATGAGTACCCAGTACCCCCGAGCACTGAGACCCAGCACCCTGAGCACTGAGCACCCAGCAGCCCGAGTACTGAGCACCCAGCACCCCGAGCACTGAGCACCCAGCACCTCGAGCACTGAGCACCCAGCACCCTGAGTACTGAGCACCCAGCACCCCAAGCATTGAGCACCCAGCACCCTGAGTACTGAGCATCAAGCACCCTGAGCACTGAGCACCCAGCACCTTGAGCACTGAGCACCCAGCACCCTGAGTACTGAGCACCCAGCACCCCAAGCACTGAGCACCGAGCACCCTTTGTACTGAGCACCCAGCACGCTGAGCACCCAGCACCCCGAGTACTGAGCACCCAGCACCCTGAGTACTGAGCACCCAGCACCCTGAGTACTGAGCACCCAGCACCCTGAGTACTGCGCACCCAGCACCATGAGTACTGAGCACCCAGCACCGCGAGCACTGAGCACCCAGCACCCTGAGCACTGAGCACCCAGCACCCCGAGTACTGAGCACCCAGCACCCTGAGTACTGAGCACCCAGAACACTGAGTACTGAGCACCCAGCACCCCGAGCCGTGAGCAACCGGCACCCTGAGCACTGAGCACCCAGCACCCTGAGTACTGAGCATCAAGCACCCTGAGCACTGAGCACCCAGCACCCTGAGCACTGAGCACCCAGCACCCTGAGCACTGAGCACCCAACGTACTGAGCACCGAGCACCCTGAGCACTGAGCACCCAGCACTGAGCACCCAGCACCCTGAGTACTGAGCACCCAGCACCATGAGTACTGAGCACCGAGCACCCCGAGCACTGAGCACCGGGCACCCCGAGCACTGAGCACCCAGCACCCTGAGTACTGAGCACCCAGCACCATGAGTACTGAGCACTGAGCACTGAGCACACTGAGTACTGAGCACCCAGCACCCTGAGCACTGAGCACCAAGTACCCTGAGCACTGAGCACCCAGCACCCTGAGAACTGAGCACCCAGCACCCCAAACACTGAGCACCGAGCACCCTGAGAACTGAGCACCGAGCACCCTGAGTACTGAGCACCCAGCAACATGAGTACTGAACACGGAGCACCCAGAGTACAGAACAACCTGAGTACTGAGCACCCAGCACCCCGAGAATGAGCACCCAGCACCATGAGTACTGAGCACCCAGCACCCTGAGCACTGAGCACCCAGCACCCTGAGTACTGAGCACCAAGCACCCTGAGTACTGAGCACCCAGCACCCTGAGTACTGAGCACCCAGCACCCTGAGTTCTGAGCACCCCGCACCCTGAGCACTGAGCACACTGAGTACTGAGCACCCAGCACCCTGAGCACTGAGGACCCAGCACCCTGAGTACTGAGCACCCAGCACCCTGAGCACTGAGGACCCAGCACCGCGAGCGCTGAGCACCCAGCACCCTGAGTACTGAGCACCCAGCACCCCAAGCACTGAGCACCGGGCACCCCGAGCACTGAGCACCCAGCACCCTGAGTACTGAGGACCCAGCACCCTGAGTACTGAGCACTGAGCACTGAGCACCCTGAGCACTGAGCACCCAGCACACTGAGCACTGAGCACCCAGCATCCTGAGCACTGAGTACTGAGCACCCAGCACGCTGAGCACTGAGCACCCAGCACCCTGAGCACTGAGCACCCAGCACCCTGAGTACTGAGCACCCAGCACCCCAAACACTGAGCACCGAGCACCCTGAGAACTGAGCACCGAGCACCCTGAGTACTGAGCACCCAGCACCATCAGTACTGAGCACCGAGCACCCAGAGTACTGAGCAACCTGAGTACTGAGCACCCAGCACCCCGAGAATGAGCACCCAGCACCATGAGTACTGAGCACCGAGCACCCTGAGCACTGAGCACCCAGCACTCTGAGTACTGAGCACCAAGCACCCTGAGTACTGAGCACCCAGCACCCTGAGTACTGAGCACCCAGCACCATGAGTTCTGAGCACCCAGCACCCTGAGCACTGAGCACACTGAGTACTAAGCACCCAGCACCCTGAGCACTGAGCACCCAGCACCCTGAGTACTGAGCACCCAGCACCCTGAGCACTGAAGACCCAGCACCGGGAGCACTGAGCACCCAGCACCCTGAGTACTGAGCACCCAGCACCCTGAGCACTGAGGACCCAGCACCCCGAGCACTGAGCACCCAGCACGCTGAGTACTGTGCACTGAGCACCAAGCACCCTGAGTACTGAGCACCCATCACCCCGAGCACTGAGCACCCAGCACCCCGAGCCCTGAGCACTGAGCACCCTGAGTACTGAGCACTGAGCACCCTTAGTACTGAGCACTGAGCACCCTGAGTACTGAGCACCCAGCACCCTGAGCACTGAGTACGGAGCACCCCGAGGACTGAGCAACCAGCACCGTGAGCACTGAGCACCCAGCACCTTGAGTACTGAGCACCGAGCACCCCGAGCACTGAGCACATAGCACCCTAAGTACTGAGCACCCAGCACCCTGAGCACTGAGCACCCAGCACCCCGAGCACTGAGCACCCAGCACCCTGAGTACTGAGCACCCAGCAACCTGAGTGCTGAGCACCCAGCACCCCGAGCACTGAGCACCCAGCACCCTGTGTACTGAGCACCGAGCACCCCGAGCATTTTGCACCCAGCTCCCTGAGTACTGAGCACCCAGCACCCCGAGAATGAGCACCCAGCACCCCCGAGCACTGAGCACCCAGCACCCTGAGCACTGAACACACAGCACCCTGAGTACTGAGCACCCAGCACCCTGAGGTACTGAGCACCCCAGCACCCCGAGCACTGAGCACCCAGCACCCCGAGCACTGAGCACTCAGCACCCTGTGTACTGAACAATGAGTACCCAGTACCCCCCGAGCACTGAGACCCAGCACCCTGAGCACTGAGCACCCCAGCAGCCCGAGTACTGAGCACCCAGCACCCCGAGCACTGAGCAACCAGCACCTCGAGCACTGAGCACCCCAGCACCCTGAGTACTGAGCACCCAGCACCCCAAGCATTGAGCACCCAGCACCCTGAGTTACTGAGCATCAAGCAACCCTGAGCACTGAGCACCCAGCACCTTGAGCACTGAGCACCCAGCACCCTGAGCACTGAGCACCTAACGTACTGAGCACCGAGCACCCCGAGCACTGAGCACCCAGCACTGAGCACCCAGCACCCCTGAGTACTGAGCACCCAGCACCATGAGTACTGAGCCACCGAGCACCCCCGAGCACTGAGCACCGGGCACCCCGAGCACTGAGCACCCAGCACCCTGAGTACTGAGCACCCAGCACCCTGAGTACTGAGCCTGAGCACTGAGCACCCTGAGTACTGAGCACCCAGCACCCTGAGCACTGAGCACCAAGCACCCTGAGCACTGAGCACCCAGCACCCTGAGTACTGAGCACCCAGCACCCCAAACACTGAGCACCGAGCACCTGAGATCTGAGCACCGAGCACCCTGAGTACTGAGCACCCAGCACCATGAGTACTGAACACGGAGCACCCAGAGTACTGAACAACCTGAGTACTGAGCACCCAGCACCCCGAGAATGATCCACCCAGCACCATGAGTACTGAGCACCGAGCACCCCGAGCACTGAGCACCCATCACCCCGAGCACTGAGCACCCAGCACCCCCCCGAGCCCTGAGCACTGAGCACCTGAGTACTGAGCACTGAGCACCCTTAGTACTGAGCACTGAGCACCCTGAGTACTGAGCACCCAGCACCCTGAGCACTGAGTACGGAGCACCCCGAGGACTGAGCAACCAGCACCGTGAGCACTGAGCACCCAGCACCTTGAGTACTGAGCACCGAGCACCCCGAGCACTGAGCACATAGCACCCTAAGTACTGAGCACCCAGCACCCTGAGCACTGAGCACCCAGCACCCCGAGCACTGAGCACCCAGCACCCTGAGTACTGAGCACCCAGCAACCTGAGTGCTGAGCACCCAGCACCCCGAGCACTGAGCAACCCAGCACCCCTGTGTACTGAGCACCGAGCACCCCGAGCATTTTGCACCCAGCTCCCTGAGTACTGAGCACCCAGCACCCCGAGAATGAGCACCCAGCACCCCGAGCACTGAGCACCCAGCACCCTGAGCACTGAACACACAGCACCCTGAGTACTGAGCACCCAGCACCCTGAGTACTGATGCACCAGCACCCCGAGCACTGAGCACCCAGCACCCCGAGCACTGAGCACTCAGCACCCTGTGTACTGAACAATGAGTACCCAGTACCCCCGAGCACTGAGACCCAGCACCCTGAGCACTGAGCACCCAGCAGCCCGAGTACTGAGCACCCAGCACCCCGAGCACTGAGCACCCAGCACCTCGAGCACTGAGCACCCAGCACCCTGAGTACTGAGCACCCAGCACCCCCAAGCAATGAGCAACCCAGCACCCTGAGTACTGAGCATCAAGCACCCTGAGCACTGAGCACCAGGC